>NC_057398.1:59288210-59563210 GCF_019320065.1 Cervus canadensis | reverse complement strand
AGGCTGAAAAGAAACTTAAGGTGAACAGCTGATGAATGGAGGAGTCCCATATTTCTTGGTCTCGATCGACCACTTTAGATTTTGTGTGTATTGGTCCTCAATTGCAAACGATGGAGAGTTTTCCCACATGCATTAGTTTTCAGACAAGCTCAGGTTTTCAATTTTCACTTTGTTTACTGATGCTCAGTGTGAATGAAGAGAAAATACCCTGACCATGGTATGATTCTAGTGGAGTTGCATTGCATCAAGCAAGAAAGCTATTTCATCAAATGGATTACAGGGCACACTAAAATCTGAGATTTGGGATCCACAATACATGGTATTCATAATTTTCAATTTTGAGAATTTCATTAGCAAAATATTTAATACATACAAATTTAAACCCTCTGTGACAAAGAGAAAATGCTATTTTGGGGCCTCCCACTTCACAGCTACTATTCCTAAGGCTAGCCATTGGAACTTAGTAACATCCAGCTATAGCATTAACAAGATGTTTCACCTTAAACATTATATCGAGATAAAAAAGATTCATTTGGAAACCCATCACATATGTATTCACAGGTGGTGGGTGTGGGTCATTGCATTTGGATTAAAAAGCAAATGTCTCTCTCTACATGAGAGGTCACTGGCTGGTGTAAGGCAAAATCTTTTCACTGTTCGGCATAATTAAAATATTCCAACAGTGGTTTCAGTAATTTAAAAATCACAGTATTGTTGTAATATTTTTCTAGGCTTCAGGAGCTCACCATTGTTTGGCCCAATCAAATCTGGGAACACTGGAGAAGTTATCACCCATCAAGGTAATTACTTTCAAGTTGAAATAATTACTCTATCAATGTTAATGGTCTTTCAACTTCAATAAAGCACTCACCTGCCGATAATCACGGCTAACCTCTTGCTCTAATGCAATTCCCTCTCTATTTAGTAGGTTATATTACAGCCGTTACAGTGGTCACTTGTCCTGAACAGCTGCTGAATTTCACTTTGATCGGCTGTGAACCATAAAAGAATTGGTCATCTGTGTATGATTCCCCCTCACCCAGAAGCCCTTGCAGAGCTCAGAACGTGATCTCTTGGCTACAATGGGGGATTCGGGAGCAGCCATCTTGTCTCAGGTACTGGTGACTTTCCACTGGCGACAAGAGCCCTGGAGTTCAATTAGCTTCTGCCCTTCACTGCCATTTACAGCTTGCTGTCTCTGCTAAATGGTGTATATTCTGAATTTATGGCCTGGGCCTGTTTAGAGTGTGGGCTAGTTCCTTTTACTTTCATATATATATGTGTGTGTGCATATCTATATATACACATATTATTAAAAAATTTTTTTCTTTGGTAAAAGTCACATAATATAAAACATACTATTTTAGCCATCTGGAACTGTTCAGGTCAGCGTTAGGTACTTTCACATTGTACAGTTCTCACTATCATCCATCTCCTGAATTTTCATCTTCCTAAACTGAAACTCTTTCCCCATTAAACTCTAACTCCCCATCTCCTCTCCCCTTTCCAGGCATCTACCAACATACTTTCTGACTCTCTGAATTTGACTATTCTAAGTATATCGCAAGAAATGGGATCAAACAGTATTTGTTAACAAGGCTCTGAGAAACTCTTGGTGTCTAAATAGAGCTTCCTTATAATTCAGTTAAAGAGCAGGAAAAAACAATATACCCGAGTTAAAGGACACAGAGTCTTCCTACCGTGTCCCATGTACCGATGGCAAAAGTGAGGTGGGTGGCTGCCACCTTGGCAGCATCTGTATGATTTGGGAAGTGTGTGTGTGTGTGCGTGACCAGAAGACCACGTGTTTTGCTGATATGATCTCGGCTCTAAGGGAGTGGGTGGGGTCCTGTGTGTGTCACGGCAGGTAAAGAGCTGCCTCCAGAGTGGAAACGGCCTGAGGAGGACTCACTCTGAGGGTGACCGGCGTGAGATGCTGATGGTCCTGAGGGGAGATGGGTCAGGACTAAACCTCAGGGAGATGAAAGGCATATTCTCGCTCTAGGAAACTTAGGAAGGAAACAGAGTCTAACCCAATATCTGAGATATTATCTGGAAATTGACAGTAAGGTATCAGGAAATGTTTGAACTTGCAAGCTCAGCAAGGGGAGGCCTGCTTAAAAGAAACACAACCTAAGTTTTTCCAAAGGGGCTTCTTAGGTGGCTCAGTAGGTCAAGAATCTGTCTGCCAGTGTAGGACATGTAGGAGACATGGGTTTGATTCCTGGGTCCGGAAAATCCCCTGGAATAGGAAATGGCAACCCACCCCAATATTCTTGCCTGGAAAATTCCATGGACAGAGGAGTCTGACAGGCTACAGTCCAAAGGGTCACCCATGGGGTCACAGAGTTGGACATGACTGAACATAGCACAGCAACACAGTTTTTCCCGTCATGACAAAATTCATATAGTTGCTTTACCCAAACCTAGTATTTTCTATATTTGCTCATTTTTAAGCCTCTGTTATTAAATAATAGGATATCTGAAGTTTTATAGCCTATTTATATTGCTATTTACAGTCTTAAAATATTTTGCACATGCATTAATTTATTTAGCCCTTACAACAGTCCTGTGAGGTAAGGAACACTATAGTTTAAACTTGACAATTAAGCAGGACGCCAGATCCACTTGAAGTCTAACAATGTGATCATTTGAGGAGAAGTGGACATCGTGGGACCTTCAAGCAGAAGACTCAACATACTGTAGAAGTCGAATCAACAGAACTTAGTAAAATATTGGGTATGGAAGTAGAGTAGAGGACTCAGGCCACACAGCTTATGGAGTGGCTGAAGCAACTAAAAAGATGATGGAGCCATTTAACTACGTGACAGAGTGCGCTGCAGAATAATGACTGGAGCTTAGAGAAACGTGTGGTCAGTACATAGCTCCTGCCTACTGAGAAACCTGTATGCAGGTGAAGAAGCAACAGTTAGAATTGGACATGGAAAAACGAACAGCTTCAAAACTGGGAAAGGAGTATCTGAAGGCTGTATACTATCACTCTGCTTGTTTAACTTATATGTAGAGTACATCATGTGAAATGCTGGGCTGGATGAAGCACAAGCTGGAATCAAGATAGCCGGGAGAAATATCAATAATCTCAGATAGGCAGATGACACCACCCTTATGGCAGAAGGTGAAGAGGAACTAAAGAGCCTCTTGATAAAAGTGAAAGAGGAGAGTGAAAAAGCTGGCTTAAAACTCAGCATTCAGAAAACTAAGATCACGGCATCTAGTCCCATCACTTCATGGCAAATAGATGGGGAAAAAGTGAAACAGTGACAGATTTTATTTTCTTGGGCTCCAAAATCAATGTGGACAGTGACTGCAGCCACGAAATTAAAAGATGCTTGCTCCTTGGAAGAAAAGCTATGACAAACCTAGATAACATACTAAAACGAAAAGACATCACTTAGCTAACAAAGGTCCATATAGTCAAAGCTATGGTTTTTCTAGTAGTCATGTACAGATGTGAGAGTTGAACCATAAAGAAGCCTGAGTGCCAAAGAATTGATGCTTTCGAATTGTGGTGCTGGAGAAGACTCTTGAGAGTCCCTTGGACAGTGAGGAGATCAAATTAGTCAATCCAAATCAACCCTGATTATTCACTGGAAGGACTGAAATTGAAACCGAAACTCCAATATTTTGGCCACCTGATGCAAAGAGCTGACTCACTGGAAAAGACCCTGATGCTGGGAAAGATTGAAGGCAGGAGGAGAAGTGGGTGACAGAGGATGAGATGGTTGGATGGCATCACTGACTCAATGGACATAAGCTTGAGCAAGCTCCTGAAGGACAGGGAAGGCTGGTGTGCTGCAGCCCAGGGGGTTGCAAAGAGTTGGACATGACTTAGTGACTGAATAACAAAGCAGCTCTCTTGAAAGTGTTAGGCAAACATCTGCACGACTTACAGAAAGTATCAGCTTTACATCTTCAAGTTCATCTTCCCTCTGAAGATCTGAGATCTAAGACAACTTATATAAGAGAAGATCCAGGTTTGTGAAAAGCAAATTCCAGAGAGGAATTCTGTAGGGCAGTTTCTCCAGGTTATCTCCTTACCACTTGAGAGAGGGATGGAAAGTGCTCTACACTCCTCTCTCAGGCATATGAAGGACATCCTAGGTAGGGGTTCCCAGCCTCCAGGATCTAATGCCTGATGATCTGAGGTGGAGCTTATATAATAATAACAGAAATAAAGTGCACAATAAATGTAACATGCTTGAATCATCCTGAAGCCATTCCCCCCATGTCAGTCTGTGGAAAAACTGTCTTCCACAAAACTCGTACCTGATGCCAAAAAGGTTGGGTACCACTGCCCTAGAGAACATCAGGAACAAATTGAGGGTGTCTGCAAGAAAGGCAAGAGGGACCGTCCACTCTCTTCAAGAGGCTGGCTATGGAGGTAAAGAGACTTATAGGGTAATTTTTATGCAGCCACCAGGGTAAAGAAGGGTCTTCTGAAATTCTTACATGATCCCAGGATTTGGGGATCACGGCCTAATACAGACGCTGATGTATTATGACCTGCTGCTCATTCAATGAATTCTCAAGTTCTGAGGCTGCCTGGGTCTCACCCAGCGGTAAGGCAAGTAGAGAAGATAGTGCTAGACTAGCTGTACTTTCCTTTTTTAATAGAACAACTTTTCCACAAGCCTATGAATGTCAAGAAAGGAATGAGTTTTGCTAACATGCTAGGCCCTGATATTGGCTGACGTTTTGGGAGAGGGGAACCTAGCAGTAGAAGGCTGTGGGTGGATCTTTGGGGGCAGTAATGGACAAGGGTGCAAGAAATTTGCCAAGGAGTGTGTTGCCTGCCTCAGGAACTGTGAAGCATGGAATTTCCCATGGGAGACCTCTATGTAACCCATAAAAAAAATCCCATGAGACACTTACACATACGAAGGCAACGGTAGATGAACCAGAACAATATTAGGCTCTGCCTCTTTTAGTTTAATTTTATCTTTTCTACCATGACCCTGGGGAAATCAACAAGAACAAAAGAAATAAAAACAGACATGCCCTCTATTCCCCACTGATGATGCCTTAACAAACATGTCAGGCTTCAGACTGGATCTAGACTGGATTTTTTAGCACACAAACGAGTCCTGATTACCAAAACTGGGCTGGTCCTTGTCACTGAAAGCTACTGGAAAACCATGGAACTTGCTCTAGAGATCTCATGAGCAAGGAAGGAAGTCCTAATAAAGCTTGTGGAATAAAGTGGTTGGAGATAAGTAAGGCCCTTCCAAGGAACTAGTTACACAAAGTTCAAGACTTACATGGTTTTTTATGCCCAATAATATTGAGCAAAACGTAGATCAGTTAGGTATTAGGATAGGGTAGGGTAGGCTATTAGAAAAAAAAGCAGAAAGATAACAGAAGCCTAATAAATGAACAGTTGAGATCAAACAAAGTTTTTTACAATAAAAAATGGGTTGTGCCAACACGTTGTTCTGTGTGACATCTACTCTCCCATATTTTGTATCTGAATGAATGATGTTATTACTCATATTCTATAATGTGAAAGTCCCAACTGACACAGAAAGTATGGCTATTGTTTTTACCACTATTTTTTTTTTTTAATTTTGGAACAACAGTCACCAAAGTAGTCTTTTTAGATAACTGTATTTCCCAAAGCATTTCTTTTGACTTATCAGTGGGTTTGGGGGAAAAATGCCATGAACAATCAGATTTAAGAGCTCCAACTAATTCAAGATCATATGTAAAAAGCAATAATATTTTACATTAGACTAAGCCAAAATGAAAATGGGATTAAAAATAAATCATTGATTTATTCACAAACTCCCTATCATATGGCAATTATAAAGAGTCTTATTTTTTTCCCCTTACATATCTACTTAATGGTAAAGAGATTTGTGACAACCACATGGGGACGTTTTGAATACTTCCTCTCTGACATTGGGCAAGGAAGTTTGCAATTAGAATCTAGAAACTAGAGTCTGTAATTCTGGATTTTATTTCCAGATCGGAAGCCAACTTTTAGTGACCCATATAATTTGCTTACTCCTCAGCACCGCATGCTTGATTCTATGTACAGAGCAAGGGACCATCTATCTTTCAGGGGACTGGGCAAGTGTCTAATCTGGGCTTGATGTTTTATAGCCCTGTGGGGTGAGCAGGGATATACTGACAGCACAGACTAACAGGTAAACCACTTTTGCCTTTCTGTCCCAAGTTATTTTTGCCAGTGTGATGGCAGGTGCCAGGGAGAAAAAGCAAACACGTCTGAATGGTGGCAACAGCACCGCCAACCTCGCCAGGAGTGTTCCCTGTAAATACCACCATGGAACTCTCCCGTGCCAAGCAAGGCTACATGCAGTTTCTCTCCTGACACCGCACAATTCATCACCGAGCTAACTGGGAGGGGGCTTAAGGACTTCTACCTAAAGCTGGTTTTCAGTAGAGGAGGGGCTTGGTTTGAAGAGATCCTAAGGAACAAGATATCTCTCTCTTCCCCTTAGAAGAATCTCTGTAGGTCCAAACAGAGAGGAAACTTTTCATGTGATTAAGAGAGAAGCTGGTGATACATTAAAAGCCACACTCTTTCCATTTCGTCTCTCCTGCTGCCTCTGCTGCTGCTGCTCCTGCCAACACATATGCTCTCCACCCCCACGGAGGGCCCCCACTGCCAGTTCTCCATCCACTGCCACCATCAGGAGGACGCATGCCTTCACTGCACCTGTTTTATGAGGCTCTCCTAGCTACGTCCACCTGTCTATAAACAGCTCTGGGGGGACTCTGGGACAAGTTAGTGATGGCACGACTCTACACGCAATTTATTGGTGACTTCTTGTGGGGGGATGGGATCCCAAGAGAAACAAGAGACTGAATGAGCGGCATTAGTGACACCTCTTGCAAGTCTGGGAACTGAAGTGTAATCCTGGATTGTGGGGATGGATTCTGTATCTCACTAATGGAAAATGTAGTTCCTTTGCTCTGGTGCATTTCAGCCATAGCTGTCAATGAAACAAAAAGTTGGAAAATGTCCTAGGAGAGGCACAGAAATGCAAAGAGGCAGTGAAGACATTTAGTTGATGTAGGAATTGGAAAAACAGTGAGTAGAGCCAGGAAGGTGATAGATTTAAAAGGAAATCACCACAGAAATGGCAAGGGCCTAACAGAAGCAGAAAATTAAGAAGTGGCAAGAATACACAGAAGAACTATATAAGAAAAGTCGTAATGATCTTGATAACCATGATGGTGTGGTCACTCACCTAGAACCAGACATCCTGGAGTGTGAAGTCAAGGGGGCCTTAGGAAGCATTACTATGAACAAAGCTAGTGGAGGTGATGTAATTCCAGCTGAACTATTTCAAATCATAAAAGATGATGCTTTGAAAGTGCTGCACTCAATGTATCAGCAAATCTAGAAAGCTCAGCAGTGGCCACAGGACTGAAAAAGGCCAGTTTTCATTCAAATCCCAAATAAAGGTAATGCCAAAGAATTGCCACACAACTACACTCATTTCATATGCTAGCAAGGTTATGTGCAAAATCTTTCCAGCTATGTTTCAGCAGTTTGTGAACTGAGAATTTCCAGATGTACAACCTGGGTTTAGAAAAGGCAGACGAACCAGAGACAAATTGCCAACATTTGTTGGATCATGGAGAAAGCAAGGGAGTTCCAGAAAAAAACATCTACTTCTGCTTCATTGACTACATTGACCGTATGCATCACAACAAACTTTGGAAAATTCTTTCACCTGTCTCCTGAAAAACTTGTATGCAGGTCAAAAAGCAACAGCTAGAACTGAACATGGAACAATGGACTGGTTTAGAATTGGGAAAGGAGTACATTAAGGCTGTATATTATCACCCTGCTTTTTTAACTTATATGCAAAGTACATCATGCACAATGCTGGGCAGGATGACTCACAAGCTGGAATCAAGATTGCTGGAAGAAATTAACAACCTCAGATAAGCAGATGATATCACTCTAATGGCAGAAAGTGAAGAGGAACTAAAGAGATTCTTAATGAAGGTAAAAGAGGGAAGTGAAAAAGCTGACTTGAAATTCAACATTCAAAAAACTAAGATCATGGCATCCAGTCCCATTACTTCACAGCACATAGAAGAGAAAAATGTGGAAGCATTGCAGGATTTTATTTTCCTGGGCTCCAAAATCACTTTAGCTGGTGACTGCAGCCATGAAATTAAAAGACACTTGCTCCTTGGAAGGAAAGCTATGACAAACCTAGATAATATATTAAAAATCAGAGACATGACTTTGCTGAAAAAGGTCCAAGTAGTCAAAGCTATGGTTTTTCCAGTAGTCATGTATGGATGTGAGAGTTCAATCATAAAGAAGGCTAAGCACTGAAGAATTGATGCTTTCAGACTACGGTGTTGGAGAAGACTCTTAAGAGACCCTTGGACTAAGCCTTGGACTAAGCAAGGAGATGAAACCAGTCAATCCTAAAGAAATCAACTCTGAATATTCATTGGAAGGACTGATGGTAAAGCTGAAGCTCCAATACTTTGGCCATTTGATGCAAAGAGCTGACTTATTGGGAAAGACCCTGATGTTGGGAAAGGTTGAAGGCAAAAGGAGAAGGAGGCGGCAAAGTATGACATGGTTAGATAGCATCACTGATTCAAAGGATATGAATTTGAGCCAACTCAGGGGAGACAGTAGAGGACAGAGGAGCCTGACATGCTACAGTCCATGGGGTCTCAAAGAGTTGGATATGACTTCGCAATTGAAAAACAACATCAACACATGAGCAGCAGAAATTCAGAAGCAAAGAAACTCAAAAGCCTGAAATGCCTAGTAGTAAAAAATCTGTGTCTCAGACTTGACTACTCTCTTTCCTTAGAGTCTCTGCTCAATAGCCCAGCTGCATGGCAGACTTCTCTCACACAGTAGAAGGTAGTATAGAGTACTGACATATTGAATAGTGTACTCAATGACTATTTGCCAAATTGGATTGAATTGTCAGTAACATGTTCTTGACTCTGAGGGTCCAATATATTAGTATAGAATGAAGTAATGCTATTTTGAATAGGAAGAGATGGACCTCAAATACAGGAGGAGGGATTTGGATAGGCTAAAAGGAACATTCTTCTCTGATAATGAGGAATTGGAAAGAAGAACCTCTAGAATCTCCTTCTTTAGGTATCTTTAAAAAACGGTTGAACACATTCTCTTGGGGACGTAGGAATGGATGAAACTCAAAGACAATAGTTTATTTTCCTGATTACTTCTTTCAAAGATGTCAGTCCATAAAGAGTCATGGAAACTTGGTCTAGTGAACAGTATGTCATACTTCTAGCCTGATTGCTTTGTGGAATACGTCCTTGATTGCTAGAAAATTCAAATGGGAATTTTCCTGATGACCCTAATGAAATTTCTTCTTGGAATATTCAGGGACAAAGATCCAGGTTTTGGAGGACCACTTTGAACACACATATACATACATTCAAAAGCAGAATGCAGAAATACTGTTTCTCAATTATTCTGGCTCTTCTTTTTAGCACTGCAAAGATTAATCTTTAGAAAAATGGAGGAATAAAGCAATATTGGTCTGGTAAGTGAATGTTGGGGAAGGCCCATATACCAAGAGACAGGCAAGGCTTAAAGCTTGAGGCCATAAACCTTCCTCTTTCAAAGGAACTTTTTAGTGTGATAAAAATAGAACCAAACAGATTAAATAAAGAACATAGTTCATTGAATGCTTTGAGTATTGTGCTGTAAAATGAAACTGGATATGAAGGGATGAGGGCTTCCCAGGTAACTCAGTGGTAAAGAATCCACCTGCCAATGCAGGAGATGCAGGAGAAGTGGGTTCAGTCCCTGGGTCAGGAAGGTCCACTGGAGAAGGGAATAGAAGCCCACTCCAGTATTCTTGCCTGGGAAATCCCATGGTCAAAGGAGACTGGCGGGCTGCAGTCCATGGGGTCGCAAAGAGTCGGACATGACTGAGCAAATAAACAAACATAAAGGGATGACTTAGAGGCTATTCACAATGGAATTCCAGTAGAACTTTCTGAGAGATTAAATGTTTAGGCTCATACCTCTGAAAACCATATTTTAAAAGATTAGAAGTTTAATAATTGCAATATTGATGTTGTCAATAAAATATATTTAAATTAAGATATCTCATTCAGAAAGTTCCTGTCAAGGATTTTTCAGTATTCTTCTTCCAGGGTGGAAGTTGAGGACATGAATACAAGGATATGGTGGGAGATAATAGATTTCCCCATGGATCACATAACTAAAAAAGAACGTCTACTCTTAAGAACATTGCTTCTAATCTTATAATGAGGGCACTGTTAAATGTAATATAAAAGACCATGATATATAAATTGTCAAATAAAAAATAAATTCTTAATTCTAAATATAAGTGAAGATTTCTTTCTGATATAAATTTCAGCAAAATCTTTTTGGATCCACCTCCTTGAGTAGTGAAAATAAAAACAAAAATAAATGGGACCAAATCAAACTTACAAGCTTTTGCACTGCAAAGGAAACCATAAACAAAATGAAAAGCGAACCCACAGAATGGGAGAAAATATTTGCAGATGAAGTGACTGACAAGGGATTAATCTCCAAAATTTACAAACAGCTCATGCAACTCTATATAAAAAAAAATAAACAACCTAATCAAAACATGGGCAGAATATCTAAACAGACATTTCTTCAAAGAAGACGTACAGATGGCCAAGAGGTATATAAAAGATGCTCAACACTGATAATTATTAGAGAAATGCAAATAAAAAAAATTAGTGTCACCTCACACCAGTCTGAGTGGCCGTCATCAAACATTCTATAAACAATATATGCCAGAGAGAATGTGGAGAAAGGGAACCTTCTTATGCTGTTCATGGGTATATAAATTGGTACAGCCACTATGGAGAACAGTATGGAGGTTCCTTGTAAAACTAAAAATAAAACTACCATATGGTCCAGCAATCCCATTCTAGGGCATTAGAGTTTTCTAATTTGAAAAGACACAAGCACCCCAATATCCACTGCAGTACTATTTACAATATCCAAGACATAGAAGCAACCTAAATGTCCTCTGACAGAGGAAAGGATACAGAAGATGTGGTACATACATACAAGGGACTACTGCTCAGCTATAAAAAAAAAAAATGAAAGAATGACATTTGCCACAACATAGATGGGCTTAGAGATTAACTTTCTAAGTGAAGTCAGCGAAAGACAAATATCATGATATCACTTATATGTGGAATCTAGAAAAAAAAGATACAAATGACCTTATTTGCAATACAGAAACAGACTCAGAGAACAAATTTATACTTACCAAAGATGAAATGTAGGGGAGAAGGAGTAAATTAGGAGCTTGGGATTAACATATACAAACTATATATAAAATATAAAGCCTTGTTGATAGTCAACAAGGACCTCCTGTATAGCTTAGGAACTCTACTCAACATTCTGCAATTACTTATATGGGAAAACATGGATACATGTATATGCATGACCGAATCACTTTGCTGTGCACCTGAAACTAACACAACACTGTAAATCATCTATATTCCAATAAAAAAAAAAATTAAGTTAAAAATGAAGATTTCTTTAATTAATATATTGCTTATCTCCTAGTCATATGAGAAATTTGAAAATTGGATAGTGAGAAAATATTACACTCTATTCATTTATGAAGATTCTTCTGGAGTTTCATTAAAATTTGTTTGCCTCACCTTATTTAGATATTTTGGGTATACTGTATAAGATAACCTTCATGTAAATTGGGCTTCCAAAACTGGAAGCATAGAACATGATCTGGTCTTTGAAAACAATGCTTTATGTTGTCCAGTGTTTCTTCCTTGTGAGGGGCTTTCATATGTAGCACAGTCATCGCACATTTGAAAACCATGTGTATTTCACTCCCAAGACCACAATGTTTCATCTTTCTCATGAAATCCCTTCAGTCTCAGGGTTTCCTGATGACCTCCCAGAGCATTTCTTTCTGTCTTTCCTATTTTACTAATATCTGCTACCTGCCCATCATTCTGCTCAATGCTGGGGAGAGTCAGGGCTGCCAACTAATATCTATGAGACATAATTTGATTAATTTGGGGTTTTACAGATCTTTACTAAGATTAAAATTTTTAAAAAATAAAATAATAATAAATAGTCTTTAGAAAAAATAAAAAATAGAGAATTACATGAAGCAAAATGTAAAGTTGTCTCCTCCCCCTACAGGTAGCTTTATTGATAAGGGCAGAGAAGTTCCTTGTCCCAATATAGCTCCTCTCTATACTTAAAATATTCTAAAACTTTTTATATAAATAGAATCACATTTACAAACTTTCCAGAGCATTTCTTGCTTAACACTTTTGATGTATGATATTTTCATGTGTTGTGGTTTGTGGCCAGTAGGTGGTGGGTTTGGGATCTGAATCCCAGTGTGGTGGAAATTATGGGCTGTAACCCACTACTTCGCTTACTTTTTAGTGTTCAATTCTCATCTCTGCAATATTATAAGACAGAAAGCTCCTTGACAGAAGGACCATCCTGTTTTTTGTATCTCCTATAGAACATAAGGCTATGCCAGGTATAAAGAAAGCTCTCAGGAAATAGAAGGTAAATTGAATTAAGTGGTGGTATGGGCCAGAGGAGGCCAATCCTGAAAAATCACCATTAAGTTATAGTGCATGTGATGTATAACTATATCTATATATCTAGATAGGTATATCTAGAAATTTAATTTTCTTTTTCCTCAAAGAGTCAATAATATCATATTTACATATGTGACATGTCTAATTTTATCTGAGCTTCATCCCTGTGAGGTGCAGAGGGAAACATTTAATACTTCCATTTAATGGGTTTGGAAGTCATGCAAAGAGAGATTCAGTTATTTTTTTGGCAGTAACACAGATTAACTATGATCTGAACACTGGTCTCCAGTATCTCCTACACTTAGTTCAGTATCCTGTCCCCATGACTACTTTGCAACTTTTGCACTTAACAATTCCTATATATTTAAGCATCAAGTAAAGAAAAATGATAAGCCAGCTAAGAAAATTAATGTCAACATATTAACCATATAAGTACCTATTCTTATACACAATGGAATATTTCAGCCATAAAAAGGAACAAAATTGCGTTAAATGTACAGCCATGGATAGTCATAGAGACTGTCATACAGAATGAAGTCAGAAAAACAAATGTATATTAATGCAAATATGTGGAATCTAGGAAAATAGTACAGATGATCTAATTTGCAAAGCAGAAATTGAGACACAGACACAGTGATCAAGCATATGGATACCAAGGGTGAATGAAAGGGTGATAGGATGAATTGGGAGACTGGGATTGTCATATATACACTACTGATGCTATGCATAAAATAGATAACCAAAGGGGGAAAAATAGATAACAAACAAGAACCTACTTTATAACAAAGGGAACTCTACTCCAAGCTCTGTGGTGACCTAAATGGGAAAGGAAATCCAAAAAGAGGGGATATATGTATATGTCTAGCTGGACCATAAAGAAGGCTGAGCACTGAAGAATTGATACTTATGAATTGTGGTGCTGGATAAGACTCTTGAGAGTCCTTGGACAGCAAGGAGATCAAAACAGTCAATCCTGAAGGAAATCAACCCTGAATATTCACCGAAAGGACTGATGCTGAAGCTGAAGCTCCAATATTTCGGCCACCTGATGTGAAGAGCCAACTCATTGGAAAAGACCCTGACGCTGAGAAAGACTGAAGGAAGAAGGAGAAGGGGGTGGCAGAGGATGAGATGGTTAGATAGCATCACCGACTCAATGGACATAAGTTTGAGAAAGCTCCAGGAGATAGTGAAGGACAGGGAAGCCTGGTGGGCTACAGTTCATGGGGTTGCAAAGAATTGGACATAATTTAGCAATTGAACAACAACAATAGCTAATTCACTTTGCTGTATAGTAGAAACTATTAATAACAGAACATTGTAAAGCAGGTACACTTCAATAAAAATTAATTAAGAAAAATCTAAGTACCTGTTATTATTTTTCTTTTTTTCTTTTTTCTAAAGTTCTTACCGTCACTATGAAAGCATGCACTGCAGAGAAGTTCAAGGTCGGGTCATCAGTTCTCTGTTGGTAAACCACACGATACTGGAAGATGATGCCATTGGGAGAGTCCGGCTCGGTCCAGTTAAGCAGAACTGAATGCGCGCCAGTGACTTGAGCCCAAGGTGCTGGAAAATCTTGAGGTGGGGCTTCCAGAGTGCGTGCTGACAACCACAGACTCTCCACAGAGCCCTTGGAGTTACAGGCTCTGACCCGATATTCATAGAGCGTGAAAGGCCTCAAAGTGTCTGCATCGTCAATAAATTCAAGGGCTCCTTCTGACCAGACAAACACAAGGGATTCCTCTTCAATGCCAGTAGGACGTCTGAAAGGAAACCAGGAAGGAATCAGTGACACCACACACTCAAAAGACAGGGTGTGGACAGAGTAAGAAATTGCTTTTTAGAAGAATTTGTTACAAACTCAATTTTTCAGCAGTCCCATTAACAAAATGAACATGGTAAGTCTAGTAACAGGAATTTACTTTGGAACTCTTTAAAAGGTAAAAGTCAAATTTATTTCAGATGGCTTCTCCAAAACCTAGGAAAAAGCAGAGTATGCTCAAAAAATTCTTTCAACTCTCTAAGAAAGGAATTTAGTCCCATCTTTAGATTTTACTGATGTCAAAACTAGGGCTCAGGAAGTCAGACAGAAAAAAACAAATAACTATCACTTTGTTGTACAGCTGAAACTAACACAACATTTTAAATCAATTATATTTCAACCTTCCCCCTCCCGCAACCCTCCGAAACCCCTAAGGCCCATGCAAACTCTTTTGGTACTCAATATATAGAGCATTGGAGAAGAAAATGGCAACCCATTCCAGTATTCTTGCCTGGAGAAGCCCATGGACACCAGAGCCTGGCGAGCTACAGTCCACGGGATTGCAGAGTCGAACACAACTGAGTGCCTAACACACACACACACACACACACACACACACACACATAGAGCATTAAATGTCTAAGTACGAGAAATGGAATTGTCAGTTGTTAGAATGACCCCAAATATGTGATATGATATTTTGTTTGGAACAGACACTTGCTAATCTGGGTATAACATCATGATGCAGACCTGACCACAATGGGAAGTTTCCAAGGAACTGCGGTTGGTCTCTGTGTTACCAGCATCTGAACCCAGTAAGCTCAATAAAACTTTTTTAAAAATTAAAGTACAGTTAATTTACAAAGGTGTGTTAATTTCTACTATGCAGCAAAGCGATTCAGTAGATACATTCTTTTTTATATTCATTTCCATTATGGTATATCTGAGAATATTGAATGTAGTTCTCTGTGCTTTACAGTAGGACCTTGTTTATCCATTCTATATGTAATGGTTTGCATCTACTAACCTCAAACTTCCAGTCCAAATAATTTTTTGAATGAATGGCTCAAAGGCATATAATTCCAAGGCTCTTCTGCATCTTTGCCTTGTCTCTGTCAACCCTTCTTTCCTATGAGGGTAAGTATGCTAAGTTGGGGAAGAATTGTACCCAAGGGATGACCCTTTCCTCCTTTCGCTTCATCTCCAGTTGAGAAGAGATTGATGAATAAATCAGTATTTTCCAGGCTGTTAGGGGTATTTAATTAACTCACTCTTCAGATGCTGGCATGTTCACATGCTGCCATATCAGATTAACCATCAAAACGGAAAGGGTTATTAAGACAAAGTAAACGACAGTACCTTTCAAGAAAAGGCAGGATATTTAAAATCTTTGGCTTTGAGAATTTGACGATCCTCAAGTTGATGAGTCCCTATGACCTAGGAATGAGCAATGACAGTCTACCTGCTGGAGGCTGTGGAGAATTCACAGATAATCCCAGTGACCTGCAATTACGGTTCAACAACCCACCTGATTATTTTGCGCCACCATGCCTGGGCCAGACTGCACCCAGCATAGGTGTGCAGGGTTTGGCCTTCGTACTTGCTGCAACCAGGTACCAGGTGAGTCAGTGGGATGGATCCATTCTAATGAGGACCACAGGGCTCATAGCCAAAAACTCCTCTCAGTAAAAAATTTTAAGTTTTAAAAATCTGTACTATGTAAGAGATGAAGTATTATGTTAGTCCCAAGTTTATCCACCAAAATAGTTGGAGGATGCAGACTGTTTAAATAATCAGTTCTGATACGAAATAATTAATATTATAGTGAGGTAACCATTCCATCTGTGGTATTTAAAAAAAAAAATAGGACATTTTTATGTCTGAATGAACTCTGAATAGAAGATGTTGAATAGACAACAATTATTTCTAATTTATTTAGGATGTAAGCTTCAACTGTTCATTTAACTGGAAGTGTTACCTTCTGAACAGTCTGTGTGCAGGAAAATCACATTTCCAGTTCTCTCTGAAGAACCAAATAGTTGGCTCTGCTTAAGCTCATGGGGGAGATACTTCAGTAATTCCCTCTTTTAATTCACATTAATTTAATGTTCCTTAACACTTAAGAAGAAAACAAAAATAATTATTAAACCAGGAACTATATATTTTAAAGGGCATTCACACTTATGTTGTCTTCATGTAGTATAACCTTTTAAAGAACTCCCTACCCTCTTAGAATGCCAGCAGCTCTCAGTGCTTATCTTCAAAAGCAAATTAAAATAAAATCCTATAATTTAATGCATTTCCCATAACAATTTCAGATTATGAGACTGCCAACCTTACCTCATGAAGAATATTAAGAATACTCTGAATTTAAATAAATAACCAGAAACACCTGTAGTCACAGGAGATGGGTTGTAGGCCTTGCCTTGCCACACCATTAAATGATCTTGGGCAAACTCACCTGTATTCTCTAGTTTTCATTTTACTTTGTAAACTGGAATCAATAATCTTATAGTGCATAATGTCTAGAATTTGGGTAAGAATTAAGTAATTCTTATTTAATTATGCACATGAAAATCACTGGGTCAAATGTAATACATAATACAAAGGAAGTTATCATTGAAATGATGTCCAAAGCCATAAGAGGGTGTGGAGAAAAGGGAACCCTCCTACACTGTTGGTGGAAAGGTAAATTGGTGCAGCCCCTATGGAGAATAATATGGAGGCTCCTTCAGAAACTAAAACTAGAATTACCATATGATCCTTGCAATCTTCTGAGTACAGATCTGGAAAAGACAAAAACTCTAATTTGAAAAGATACATGCACTCCAGTCTTCACTGCAGTCCTATTTACAATAGTCAAGGCATGGAAGCAACCTAAATGTCCATCAATAGATTAATGGATAAAGAAGATGTGGTACATATATATAATGGGATATTACTCAGCCATAAGAAAGGACGAAATAATGCCATTTACAGCAACATGGATGGACCTAGAGATCATCATACTAAGGGAAGCAAGTCAGACAAAGACAAATACTGCTTGATATCACTCATACATGAAAACTAAAATGTGACACAAATAAACTCATTTATAAACAGGAATAGACTCACAGATATAGAAAACAAACTTATGGTTACCAAGAGGGAGAGATGAGGGGGAGGGATAAATTAAGAATTTGGGATTAAAATATGCACACTACTATATATAAAATAGATAAATAGCAAGGTCCTACTTTATAGCACAGGGACTATATTCAATACCTTGTAAAAACCATAATGGAAAAGAATCTGAAAAGAATATCTATATGTGCATACATATATATGTGTGTGTGTATATATATATATAAAACTCAATTTTCTGTACACCAGAAACTAACACAACATTGTAAATCAACTATACTTCAATTAAAAAGAAGAAATGATGTCCACAGCCAATGTTGAGGAAGACAAATCCAGTAGTTGTGTACAGGCTGCATTGACCAGGAAGTGACAGCATGTCATCACACAATGAAGAAGTCATCTCAACAGTCTGTACGAGAATAAATGTGAATCCTGAACTAGGCTGCCGGTAGAGGAAGTGTAAACATAGTTGATTTTAAAAATGCTTTGGAAAGTTTGAATCATCTCACTTTCCTGAGTGCGTGGCTGCTCTGGTGCTGGGGGAAAAGACTTCAAATACCTTCCAAAAATTTTAAAGCTTAATTGCATTTAAAACTCTTCAGTGATTTGTCATGGAACCGGCATGTGTTTACCACTCCAGATTCACCTTCTGAGATTTCTATTCCAATTTTACTTTCTGGTCAAAATCCAATGTTTAAAAAAAAATCCAGTTGCTTATAAAACCATCCAATCCTTGCCCATGTTCCCCTTGTATACCATATTTCACTCTTCCATGCTTGGATATCTGTTAATCCTGTTCTGCAATGCCTTGCTGCATTTCCCTTCATTTCTCTCCTCCCTTCTATAGGTTAACTCCAAATCAGCTTGTAAAACTCTACCCCCACTTTGTCCAGTAAGTCTTTCCTTTGCTTCTCTCTCAAACAGGGTTAGACACTTTTTGCACTGACAGCCTTTCAATCATGTCTGACTCTCTGCGACCCCATGGACTGTAGCCCGCCAGTCTTCTCTGCCCGTGGGGATTCTCCAGGCAA
Source organism: Cervus canadensis (assembly GCF_019320065.1). Taxonomy (NCBI): domain Eukaryota; kingdom Metazoa; phylum Chordata; class Mammalia; order Artiodactyla; family Cervidae; genus Cervus; species Cervus canadensis. The sequence goes on along the minus strand of NC_057398.1, from coordinate 59,544,682 downwards.
GTATATTGGAATGGGCTGCCATTCCCTTCTCCGGGGGATCTTCCTAATCCAGGGGTTGAACCCAGGGCTCCTTCACTGCAGGCAGATTCTTTTATCATCTGAGCCACCAGGGAAGCCTCAAATAGGGTTAAAATATCCTCCTATGTGCTCAGTCTTTTCCTTATGGACTCACTTGTCACAATGTATTATAAGAGACTTTCCTTTTTCATACCTCTCCTCCTATCCCACAAGCTCCCTGAAGGCAAGGACTCTCCTTATTCTTGCACACACTCTCGGCACCTAGTGAAGCTTGGCACACTGTAGTGGACAATGAGTATTTTTTGAAGCAGTGACTGGATAACCGACTGGCTGACAAGAAGAGTCCAAAGTTTTGGTTCTAAGAAGAACCAGAAGAATGTTCTCATTATTAAGTTGTCTCTCAACTCTAAACCTACCCTTCTGTATTTGCCTTTATGACAGTAGGACTGGGACGCCATCATCTACGTTTCTGCTCTACCAGCTGACTCTATGTTGAGCTCTGCCAATAGGGGGTGCCAGAGGGTGATGCCAGAGAACTGAAAGGAAACAGGAACTGGCTCCTCCCTATCTGCTTCCTGCTGGCTTGCTGATTACATAAGGTTCTCTCCAAGAAGGATTTTTCACCTTGGAGGCAGTAGATCCTTCTCCCTTAGAAGCAGATGATTCAAGTGTGACATTTCTCCAACACTTGGAAAGCCAGCTTTATCTCATGCCCCCTCCTACAGACACCTGCATCAGCTGGTGGATGCCCCGCCCCCGCCCTCGAATGTCTGGGTCCCAGCATCAGAACTGCTCCCCTCTAATCTTCTGAGTTTTAATAATTCAAGCTATTTCTCTTTGTTGCCTCAGTCCTATAGGCATTAGCTCTTTCCTGCAGTTGCCATCTCCATGATATCTTGAGTTCTCTTTTCATCTTTCACTTACCTAATCAACAACTTTACCACCAGTTAGTAATTCTTTACATTAAATTCTCTGTTAAAATAACTGGTGTGGTTTTTCTTTCTTGAGCAGACTTTGATTGCTATAGAAAATGAGGATGATGCTCACAGAAAGAGGGAAATAAGAAAATCATAAAGAGGGTGATGATAGATTTTCATCTGGACTCACTGAACTTATCATTTTGTCTTTTTCACACAGTATTACATATTGACTGTAAAAAGTAACTAGAAAATACAGATGAGCAAAAAATTCAAGAATTATCCATAACTTATCTCTGGGTGATGAACACTGTTAACTTTCTTTTGGTGTTTAAATTTCCAGATGTTTATTTGTGTACATATAAATGTAAAAATATCCTATATATTTAAAGAAAAGCAGAATCATTCTAGGTGTATTGTAGTACCATCTTCTTTTATTATCATTAATGCCTTTCTATATCCTGAAATATAAATATATAACTGCCAGATTTGTCTTCCCAAAGCATGGCTATGGATGGTTAACCTTGGATAACTTCCTATTTTTTAAAATCATGCTTTATGTTTAACACAGTACTTTCACACACATGATTTAATTACCATGAAGTTCTAGATGTTATTTTCTATGTTCATTAGCCTAACTTACATGAAAATGAAGCTTAGGGAAAATAGTGACTTGCCCAAGGTCACATAACTAGTAAGTGGCAGACCCAGGGCCTGAAAGCTGTATCTTCTGACTGCAAATGCCATGCCCTAGTCAATCTATCACATTGTTTCTCTATTTTACCCCAAATCTTCAATGATTCACATTGTTTCCAAATCAAAAACCTAAACTCCTTAACCTAGTATTCAAAGTCTTCCAAAATCTAGCATCAAGCAGATCTTCTAAATTTTCCCTACAAATAACAAATGTCCAGCTAAGCCTGACTGCTACTGGGACCTTATACCTTCAGTGTTGGGAATGTTGCTTATTCCATTAATTTTATTCACCTGAGATATCTTTGCCATCAGGTAATGCTTGCTAATATTTTATCTACCACAAATGAAACAATGCAAAGTCCTGAAATAAGTGAGATGACACATGGGGATTTTGTATAGGTGACATTTCCAATCAGTAAATTATAAAATAATGTTGACAAATTGTGTGTGTACTCAGTCACTAAATCATGTCTGACTATGTAAGACTCCATGAACTGCAGCCCTCCAGGCTCTTTCCATGGGATTTCCCAGGCAGGAATCCTTGAGTGGGTTGCATTTCCTTTTCCAGGCGATCTTCCCGGCCAGGGGTCTTGCATGCAGGCAGAGACTTTACCATCTGAGCCACCACCAGGGCTCGGAGGGAAGGGCAGAATGGGGTGAAGGCGTAAAACCTTCTAGTATAAAAGAAATAAGTGTAATGTACAGCATGATGACTAGACCAATAATATTACGTTGCAAATCTGAAAGTTGCTAAGAAAGTGAAAAGAAAATTCTCAAAAGTAAAAAAATTTGTAACTTTGAATGGTGACAGCTGGTAACTAGATTAATTGCGGTGATCACTCTGAAATGCACACTAATGTTGAATCATTATGTTGAACTCTTGAAACTAATACAATGTTGTTCGTTAATTACACTTCAAGTAACAAAAACAAAATCCAGTATACATTTAGATATAAGGAATAGAGCCATAAAAGCATAGGAAGAAACAATTGATGTGTTATTTTTAATATGATCACTAAAAGAATTCCATTAATATACACAAATATAGGTAAATTAATAAGAAACTGTCCAAACAAAAATAGTCTAATGATATATACTATACTATATACACACAAATACCAAATGTATATTTGAAATTAATAAACAGTGTGGCTTATAATGACTAAAATTTTAATTAAAACAATAATAACATGCCACTTAAAATACTGAACTTGAAAAGATTTGAAAGATTATGGTTTTAATGTTGATAGGAGATTTCAGAATTAGAAATTCTTACATCCCATTTTTGAAAGACCGTTTAGGAATCTCTAAGTTTCCAAGGTGGTGCAGTGGTAAAGAATCCACCTGCCAATGCAGGAGATATAAGAGACGTGGGTTTGGTCATTGGGTCATGAAAATCCTCTGGAGTAGGAAGTGGCAACCCACTCCAGTATTCTTGTCTGGAGAACCCCATGGACAGAGGAGCCTGGCAGGTTATAGTTCCTAGGTTGCAAAGACTTGGATATGACTGAGAATGAACTTTAACAACCTCTAAAGGTTTAAAATGGACAAAATTGGATTCTGCACTTCTAGTACTAAGGATAATCTTCCATATGCTTATTGTAAAGATATTTTTGGAGAATTGCTTTTGTAATGAAAACCTGGAAATCACCTATTTTGCCATCAATAGGGGGCTGATTAAATAATACAAGATACATATTCATATAATAAAATATTGTTGAGTCTAAAAAAAATGATAGGTGTGTGTATCTAAATGCAGAAATAAAATTTGAACAATTCTTTTATGTAAGGGAAATTAAAAATAGAAAACATTAATGTTACAAATATTAAAATGAATAATAGTTATCTATCAATGGGAATTATATATGACATGGGTATATCATAAAAAAGGCATTAACAACCTCTGTAATATTCTGTATTGTCAAAATTTTTTTCCAATAAAGTACTTCTAATTTAAACAGTCATTACATTTTTATTTTGTAAAGCCAAGTCTTAATGACATTAACTATATCCAAGAATTCTCCATCAATAAAAGTGTTCCATAAATATTTCAGGAAGAATTCTTTTCTCCTGTATATTTTTTCACATTAAATAAAATGTGACAAATACTTATAGTTCTCACATTATATTGCTTGTTTTTCTGTTTGTTTAGTTTGACTTATATCTCCTACTATAGTAAAGGTCCTTTGTAATAGAGCCCAGACCTTACAGTAGAAATAAACATTATCATCCATTCTCCATCTATCTATCTGTCTATATCTATCTGCTCTATCTATCTATCTTCACATCCATACTTCCTTTCCACATAACACAAATTGATCGCATAAAAATTCCTTTACCTTTCAATCAATGCCCCCTTTTTCTTAGTTTACTCAATCAGCTTAATTACTCATTCTAAAAAATATTATTTACAGTACCCTGCTTGAAATATTCTTCCATATCACCTGTCCATTCAAACTATCTCAGATTTTAGCCTTCAAAACCTTATGCAGCTTTTTAGAATACTCAATTATTTGAGTACTTGGAAGGCTCATCAGTTTTTACTTTTACAGTCTTTAGCAGGTGTTGGTGTTTGTATATTTTTGTCTTTTATTGAACACTGATCAAATCATTTTTTTAAATTAGAGACTGCTTTTGAGAATTAAAAACCCATGCATTTTTGTCTCTCTCAAAATAGAAGCTCCTATTGGGAGATCATTTTAATATGTGTTTTATAAGGTCTTAAGAAAAAGTGTTTGGTGGATTTTGTAAATGAAGGTTGCATTTTGTGGGTGAATTTTGCCATTTACAAGATTACAGATATAAAATAAAGGGGAAATGCTGAAGAAGCTTTATTATACAAGCCATACTTGTATAAAGCCTAAGATGGCCTTATCTATAACCCTATTAGTAAACAGTTTGCAAAACATTAACATAAAGTTTGTCTCTAATGTAGGAAATCTCTTTTGTAACTCACATGTGGTCAACAAAGTAGCCTAAATAATATATCAAACTAACAGGTGAACTAACCAGAAGCAATCGGATTAATAGTCTCCTCCTTACTAGGTTATTTTTTGTTTTAGTTTTTAAAGTCATAAATAGCTTATATGCTTATTAGGGCAGACCTCCCCCCCGCCCCCCACCTTTTTTTTTTTTAACAGGGTGCTATCTAGAGGCAACATGTAAACAATGAAAGAGAAATACTGAGGGAAAATGCTTTGGTGAGTTGGAGAGAGCAGAGTGACAAACATTTTCAAGACGGGATTGGCAAATTGACTTCCTGCAACTTAATGAAAATATCTGCATAGGTCAAACCCTGTCTTTGATTTGAGCTAAATGGATTTCCTTTGGTGGTGATAGAAGAAAGAAGAGGCACATGATGAAGCAGAAATTGCATGCCATAACCTCTCCAGAAAGCCCGCAGGCTCATGGCTATAACCATATGAGGGGCTCTATGGAGTCCCAGAATGAAAAAGAACTATGTGTCTACATTCTATTTCAGTCCTTACAAATTTCTGATTTTTTTTGCAGCTATCTAAGAAAAATTTGATATTGTTGTTGTCTAAGCACATTTAAACTTCAGCTGAAATAACTGCCAAGTGATTCATGCCTATGTAGGTGAACATAACGATTGTATCTGAAGCCCCAGCGCGCCATTTTCATTTCACTTTAAATAAAAAACAAAATGTATCTATGTCAGTCAGTGCCCTTCTGCTGTACTCAGAGGTATCAAACAGGCTACAATTATGATTGTGAAGTGATTGTGTCACATTGGAGGAAGGTTTATTGCTTTTGAGTCTGCTAGGCAGTAACACATTCTGTTTCATATTACTCTTTATATCATTGTTTGGCTGTGACTAGAATAATCAAATGCCATCAAATGCTGTCAAATTCAATTTACAGTACTTTTCATTGAAGCAGGCTTTCTGCATTATATTTCCTGTTTTCCCTCTCTATAGCTGCCATGGAATAGTCACTGTAATCATGAGCTTTATTTACAAAACCAACAGAGTGAAGCCACATCCTGGTCTATAACAGATACTTTATTTCCCTTTATTCAGAATAGGAATTTGATGTGCTTTTCTCATACAATTAGCATTAAGTAGATGAAAGAAAACTATTCCAAGAGGATGAGCATTTTAGAGGCTGCTCTAACGTGCTTAGTGTAAAATGTAAATTCACATTAGCCATTTTTACATGTTTGTGTGTATTTGAATCAGAAATATTATTCTTCAAATTAATGTTTGCTGAGAGGAAAACATTTTGCTTGCTCATTCTGGGCAATGTCATTTACATAAAGAGAAATGCAATAATACTTTCATCCATCACAATCTTCCTACAAACCCAGAGATGAAGATTGGTCTAAATCAAAGGGTTTTACCATCTGAAGTTACAAGAGGAGCCTAAACTAAGTTTCACGATGTGTCTAGGGCACAGGACCAAACGAGGGAGGGCTAGGCTCCAGGAGAGACTAACAAAGGATGCTCGAGTGGGATGGGGATCTGAGGAAACATGTGGGCTTTGTACGCCTGATGTAAATAGATGGCTTTTGGAAAGGGGTTTTCATCTGCAAAAGCTTTATGTCTGCCTGTGTCTGTCTTAGAAAGTGTCTCTTCTGTTTCACTGCTATGATCTGAATGAATGTGTTCCCCCCAAATTAATATATTGAAATCCTAACCACCTAGGCGGTGATATTAGGAGGTGACTAGGTCAAGAGGGTGGGGTCCTCATGCACAGGATTAGTGCCCTGATAAGAGTTCCCACAGGACCCCCTGCCACTTTTGCCAGGTGAGGACACAGTGAGAATATGACCATCTGTGAAGCAGGAAGTGAGCCCTCAGCAGACAGCAAACCTGCCAGCACCTTGATCTTAAACTTCTCAGCCTCCAGAACCATGAGAAATGAATACCTGTTGTTTATAAGTCACCCAAGTTGTGGTATTTTTGTTACAGCAACCTGAACGGACTAACACAGGCGGCCAGCTCTCAGCGGCGGGCTCTCTGCTCTTGTCTCTCTGCTTTTGTTTTACTTTGTCCTTTCCTGCTCTTTCTCTTCCTCTTTCCCTTTCCTTCTCTCTCTGTATCTATTTCGTTTCTCTCTCTCTCTCCTCCTCCTATTTATTCATTACACATTTAAAGAAAACATTAATTTAAAACTATGTCCATGTTGATCAACTGAAAGATGGATCAAGGAGCACAATGTCCTCAAACCAAACTGCCCAAGGAGTCTCAGTCTCTCTGTCTCCCCTACCCCCTTCAAAAGATGCACCATCTTTTGAAGAACAGAAAAAGCCCTTCCAATTTCACATATTAGGTGGTGAGAAATAACTAGATTTCTTGTCCTAGACCTGGTTCTTCCTCTGGAATGACTATGGTTCTTGGCCACTGAACCTCCAGAGGACAGCTCTTCCTGTCCATCAAAGGTAAGGTTTTTGGGGCTATGAGGTCTTATCTTTCAAAGAGGCTCAAACATAAATGTCACATGTTAGTTATAGCTCCCCCCCCCCCTTTTATAATATGTAAAAGTATCCAGTACCAATTTTAGTTTTCAGTAGGTGCTCAAAACATGAATTTCCATTCATTCCCTTATGGAAATAGAAAACATATTTGAGTTTACAGTACTGGAATAGTGCACAATCTTAAATAATTAACAATAATAGTAATAGTCAATGTTACCTGTGAATAAAGTAGTTGGTGATGACTCCATTTGGTTTTTTAGGTGGCATCCATTTAACTTCTATGCAAGCTGACCCCAGTGCCTTAAGAATAGGAGAATTTAGATCCATGGGGGCTGCTTCAGCTGTTTTGGCAAATATCCTACTGCTAACTCCACAACCTCCTTGGAAAAAAAATATCTCTAGTAATTTGTCAAGTAAGGAAAAGAGCTACATGTACATATAGAAGGGTAGGAATACCATGAAAATCATTGTATCTGAAATTTTGTATACACAGTTCTATATATATAGCATTTACATCTCTACAGGATTTGAATATTTAAATAAGCAATGATTTTTGGAAAATCCACTAACTAACCACATTTTTGTATAGGCACAGACAATAAAGTTTATGCCTTGAACTGAGTTTTCTCTAGTTTACTGCAGTTATTTGAACCAGAAAGTGAAAATATGATTAAAGTAAGTGCATGTGTGACCCGCTGTTAATAATAATATCTTATTTTGCCAATATTTAAAAATGATCGTTCTCTTGACACACAGAAGTCAAATAATGCATTTGAAGTATACAGTTTCAAATTCACAGGATACACAGAGATGCAGAAAGTGGTTTTGCTTTTAAATCAAGAAAACTTTAAAGTCATTTCCTTGTGGACTAGGTGAAGACTGGAACAAGGAAAACAATATTTTCCAAAACAAAATGTCTTGGTCTGATTTGTAGAGAAAAGCGGGCAAACTGACTCGGTTTTGGAAAAAAAGCATAGCAAAATCACAGACCCCTAGTTCTAACCAGCTCTATGGGAAATAGTATTCATTTGGAGACAGAAGTTCCTAAGGACAGGAGTTTCATGTTGAATATAAGATTGGTAAATTTCCTTAATCCAAGGTGAAGCAACTTGTTTTGAGTTAAACCTTTTTTCTCTTAGCAGTTGGGTATTAACATATTATATAACACTTGGAAGGATGAAGGAAGTGAGTGGGGCTCTTTCTCAAGACCATACATGTAGATGACGATTTTATTGACCACTAGCTGAAGCCATGAAACTCAAGGTGACAGTTTAGGTTCAAGAGACAGTTATCGGGGAAGCAGTGTAAAATATGTTGAGATTCATTTGAGTGTAACTCAGCTGCTTAATAATGTCTGCTTTCCTCCTACCGCACCCCTAAATAAAACTGAAATATAGCCAAGGTGAGGACATTTCCTAGACTTTTGTAATGCCTATTTTGTTTTATATGACCCATGGTTCCTTTATGTGATCTAGGTGTTTTTCTTTTAAAAGGCCTTATAAACAAGACTTCGCAAAACCACCACTTTCATATATTTAAATATTCATGATTTAATGTGCTGAAATGCATAATTCTTTACTCAATGCAGGGCTCTGATTTTTTCAGGGTACAAAGTCCAGCACAAATAAGAAATAGAATGTTAGTCTTTGTATTTGAATTGAATAAAATTGAATAAAAAGGAATTGAATCTATTCCTTTTTATTGAAAAAATTTTAAATGAAATTCTTTTTTATAAAAACCCTGGACAAGTGTCTGAAAGACTTTCACCTTTTTGGCATGCTTGTATCCTTATCTCATACTGTGTGAATGGAGCCAAGTTTTCCAGAAGGATTGATTGATGATGACCAACAGAGGAGATCAAAGGTGTTGCACTTCCAGCATTGAGTAAGACATTGTACTCCACAGGCATTGTGGGGACAAGGATCCCTTTAAAGAGAGAGAATAAAACACATGTTTGTCTGTTTGGTCAACAAATGGTCAACAAATGTTCATCTTTTAAGAACAATGTATATTTAAAATTTTACACTTCAAGGTACACTAATGCCTAATACAGCAACTAATAATTGCAAGAAATTTGAGTTGGAAAATATTACAGTGCTTATTCTAAAAGTAAGAAATGTTTATCATCTATTTTCAAAAACAAATGAAATACAACAATTCTATTCAACGATATACTGTATAGGCAAATAAAAACAAAGGCATGTTTCAAGGCAAATATATACAAGGCACTTAGAAATGATGTTACATTTTTCCTAGGTTTACTTACTCTTAAAGTACATAAAAAACCCCACCAGTTTTGCTTGTGACAATAATTTTTCTGCAAGCATTGGGTATGCATCTCATCTGACACAGATCCTTGACATAATAGCCCATAAAGAATCCAAATCACAGTCTACCTAGAGAATTCCCAGTGCATTAATTATTGAGTCAGGACAGTCCACTCTGTCAGTGAGATGCATGAACCTAAATATATATGAAATTTGGGTTTAAAAACTGTCATTTTTCACAATGCCTCCTAAAGAATGGAGGTCTTATCAGTTTAGCCTCTTCACAGTCTGGTCACAGAATTAAATGCTTGTAAGTTTTATTTGGTCATGAACAACATGCACACTTTTTAAAGGAGAGGATATGAGCCTTGAATGAAGAATATAATGAAGCTTCCCACCAAAGTTTCTCATTGATTTGCTAGCTTCTAACATATGAGGGCTTCATCACTTACCTTTGTAGTACTTAAATAAGTTTCTCTGCTACAGAGACAAGGAAATCCATAGCATAGGATTCAATAACCCATGAGAGATGAGGTCTAAAGAATTAAATGTGGTTTTGCTTTTTGTAGCTATAGCTCCAATACATGAGGGGCAGAAGAGTGACCAGAAACCAGAGGTGTTCAGGACTTTATGTAGATAGATTAAAATAAGGAGTCTCTGAAGGAAATATTGATCAGAATCAGAAGGATTGATCAATTGGTTCCTTTGGGAAGGTGCCAGATGGTGCTGAATTTGGCAACTGAGACTGAGAATTTAAAGTTTAGAGCATCCCAATTAAATTGTTGTTTTTATCCTTATAGCTTAACTTCTATTATTGTATGATCAATTCCTAAATTCCTATCTCTGACTTTATATTTCTCCTGCATTGTGGATTTGTATTTTGAACACTCTACTTCACACAGACCTCAATCTCAAGGTCTAAAAAAGAATTACACTATTTTCCACTCCCAAATGGGTTCTTCTTCCTGGGTTTTCTCTCCCCATTTCCCTACACCAGAAGCCTTAGAATAAGACTCTTAAAAGTAGACCCTGCTTTCTCCACTCTCAAATTCAAGTGAGTCACTCTATTTTATCTTTTATTTCTTTCAGAAGTTTTGGTTTTATATGCAATCAGCAACACAAGACTCTGTAGGTGTTAACAGGATCTAACTTATATTTTAGGAAGATACCACTGCTGGCAAGTGAATGATAGATAGAAAACGTGTGAACCAGAAGGAAGAGCTATCAATTTGAAAGTCATTGCACGGTTGTAGAAACAACACAAACAAAACAGCATTTCACTGCATTCCTGTCTTATGTCAGGCATCATATATTATCTCCTTTAATATCACTAGAATGTCAACTTTGTACAGTTGGGGACTGTGTTCTCCTCTTTAAGGCAGTTCCAATGCTTAGATTTGAGTACAGATCAGTAGCTCAAATGTTGATTGAATGAATGAATGAAACCAGGAGACAATATTGTAAGATAAATATTACTACCATTTTTTTTTTAAAATAAGAAAACTCAGGCTCATAGGAGAAACTTGTTACAGATATCACATAGATTAATAGAGGCAGCAAAACTTGAACTCAGGTCCATTTGATACCAAAGCTTATCTCTCTATATTTATGCTGTCTCTTGATAAAAGACTTGGATTAGGACAATCAGAGGAAAAAGTGAAAGGATCATTTTGAGAGAACATATAGACAGGCAGAACAAGTCTCGGAGACAGATGAGGTACAGGGGCAAAGATGAAGGAAGAGTCAGAATTACCACTGATGGAACAAAATTACAGGTGAAGATTTAAAGTTCTGAAGAGCAGATTTCCCAAAATGGGATACATATATCCTGGACATTTGTGGACTTTTGTCAAAGTATTTTTGGAGACAAGGACAAACATGTCCCTCTTTCCCCAACTAGTTTTGACTTGTAGAATTTGTGAAACACATAACTCCCCTGCCCAAACTAGGGAAAACCAGCAGAACCCCACTATTTCTGTTCACAAAAAATGAGTGTGGATTTTTCTCCCTAAAATGCACAAAATTAGAAAAGTATATGTGCAAGTGAGTGATGAGAACTTTACTAAATTATTTTGAATATATAGTCACTTCAGAGTGAACTAACTGCACACCAGCAGAAAAAGTTTATGTGGACAGAACCAGTGTGTTGAACACGTATAAATACTATTTGTGGTGCAGTCAAGCATCATCTAATTTTTGTCACTTACTATTGCTTTAAAATGATTCATCATGTGTAATCTTCCCTAGACACGGGATGAAAAGCAGACTGGTACCATGATGCCTCTGCTCAGCCTCAAGTAACAGAAAATTCTACGTTATTATTTTTTTTTTTCAGATCTCACAGCAAAGATTAATACCTAGAAAATTTAAGTAAATTCATTTTCTCTTTAATGGAATTGTGAGTACATGTAATGAGCTCATTTAGAAGATATTCTTCAAGGCCTCATTCTTAACTGCAAGACAAAATTGGGAACGCTTTTCCTTCTCCCAGTAAGACTGCTATAATTAAAACAAAGTTTGAGAGTTGGATGAAGTGAGTTGATTACAGGGACCATTGGAGACTGAGTTCACTAACGGATGAGAAAAACTTAAGAACTGTATTAGAGGTAAAATAAAAGAGCAATCTAATCAGGGTTTTCTTTTTCTCTACTAAAGATGGTCTTTGGGGAGTACTGCTCCAAGTAGTAAAAGAGATTGACAAGTGAGTCAGGGACCGTCTTGGTTTGCAATTTGACCTTCAGCAGAAGATACGGTTATGGAAATATCCCTCCAGAAGGTCTTGGAAGGTCACAGAATCGTGCCTCAGATTCGGGCATTTCTCCTTGTTGTTGCCCTAACATAGTTTGTAAGGCAGTGGGGGAAAAGGTTGCTGTTTGTGCACACGTATTTATGGCAAAATGAAGAGAGGAAGAACTGCCTGGACATTGAGCCTGTTATTGGGGTTGGCTCTCTTCAGATTGATTTAACATCCAGAAATACAATAGCATATTATGCTTTAGCTAAAGAGATTATCAATAGAAGAAAAGGGTAGAAAAAGTACCCCTGAATGATAAATTCCACAATACACTGTTTTTTGGATGTAGACAAACACATTGGAATTCAACGTCAAATTTGCATGAAATTTTAAGATAAAAAGTGAGACCTTAAAATAATTTACCAGGTTATGATGACTGCTTCAGGTTTTTTCAAACCTCCTCAGATTACATGTTTATTCTGTCATCTCTGATCCTAGGACAGATCTTGTGGAAAAGTTTGGCAAACACACTTTGGAAAATATCCTATAATTCTTGATGAACTAGATAAACCACAGGATGGAGTCAGATCAAATCCCTCTTCTACCTTCCTTATTCCCTAGTAAATTCTTGATCCTCTGCGGACACCAGTCTCTTCTTCTATAAAATGGTGACACTAATAGCCACCTCATAAAGAGATGAAAGAATTAATTAAAAATGTATTGAAAATATTTTAGTTCCTTACTACAACACAGGAAGTGCCAAGTAAATGACAGACATCTCTATACAACAAAATGAAATTGAGCAAAATGGGAAAAAAATACCCCATAGCTATGACACTGTTTCCATGTGCCCACAAACACTGCTGAACCCATCTTTTATATAAAGCAGTTATTCCGATTACAAATCAATGTTATACTGAATCAAGCAATTATTATTATAACAAAAGTTGCTTATCTAGTTTTATTTTTTACATATACTTGGATATGTAAAAGTTGTAGCCATGAAGATATCCTAGTCTTTATTCTCAGCAGTAATTTAGAGTGGTCTTTTGTTCAATTTGTCTGAGTTTGCACCTTATTATATGTCTGCCACTTCCGGTCTGCTTCCAGTATCTTCTCTGCTTAAAAGACAGGACTCCTAGGAGGTCAGGGAACAAAACTGTACTTACACCACATTTCAAATATAGACATAATCTTGATCATGGCTGGTCAAAGTGTGTACCCAGAAAATGCATTTTTCACGTCTTGGTTAATCAGAAATAAATGTCCTTTACATACACCTGTAAGGTGTGGAAACAGAAAGTGCTCCTTGAAGCTGTGAACATGTCAAGCATTGACATGCACTTATTAAGGAAAGAAGGCCCCCTCCACTGTCATAATTTACAGGACAGTGACATGAAAGCCTCCCGTGTCCTGCAAACCCTAGACCATCTGCAATGAGTCTGAAATGACCTAGCCCCCTGGTATTCTGACGACTAAATGAAATGAAATGGGCATATTTGTTAAAGTCAGCTGGCAAGCCACACAGCTTGGTTAGTTCCTGAGTTCATAAATTTATGTCAGAGCAAGAGGAGCAGCGGAAACCCATGTGAACCAATTTACCCTAAGTGCAAATGGCAGTTTTGTTATTTGGTGTCAAAGTTACCAGTCGCACGATGACAAGCTGCCATAACACATTTTCTTGTTCACTAAAGAACAAAGATTTCGTTGGTTAATATTCCTTGCAAGGCTCCTTTTCATAATTTACAACAACTAGATGCTGATAGGTTATTTAACATTTATGAAGTTAAGATGTAATCAGAAAAACCCTGATTATCTTTACAAATAAAAAAGTTAAATTATTCAACTTTTTTTTCCCTCCATGGCTTCATTTCACAGCAGGTGCATACTTTACAATGGGACAAGTCAATCAAATAATCCTTTTTTAAAATCTTTTTTTAGGAGCTGGAGCAAGAACAATTCTAAGAGGGAAACTATTGGTTTGATAGCTGCATTTGCTTCAAACCACGGGCTGTGCTTAACATAATGCTTTTAACAAATTAGCCGCATGTCTCCTTTGTAGAGATGTGGGTATGTTGGTAATTTCCTTTGGGGGCCATGGAAGTGAAACTGGACCCTCTTAAACACACACCCATACCAACTGTATGGAAATTTTACATAGTTTGTATAATTTTATACCTTTTCTGTTCAACTAGATGGCAGAGTTTTTGACAAGAGGGACAATATCTCACTCCTTCTTTCTTTTAAACTCAAAATGTCTAGAATCATGCCTGGCACCCCCCAGAGAGGGACTTAGTAAACATCTTCACATTTGTTGAAATGAATAGATGAATCAATCCACTCAAATGTAAATGAATTACATCCTGTGAAATTTTAAGCTGCAAATAAAATGATCCTACTGGGTTACTGGATGAACTGCCCTTGAACCACTTGTCTTCATATATGCTTGCTGTATCTATGGCAATAGTTTTTTCAGTTTTGAACTGGATTGTGGTAGAATGCAGAAGAGAATAATTTGCCTTACACACTGTTTAGGTAGAAAAATACTGTAAAAATATGGAATAGTGTGTTTGCTCAAAGGATTTGGAGTGAAATTTATTGCTAGTTGGCACTGACACCTATGTGATGAATCACCTAGAGAAAAGCTTTCAGCACCCAAATTAACTTTTCTCATTAGCAACAAAGGGAAAATATTGGATGTACTACAAGTTATTATGAACATTAAATGAGATATGTGTCAACCTCTTTCAAAATGCCAAGCACACGTTAGAACTCAAAAAGGTAAGATAAATTTACTAAACGTCAAAAGCAAAGACAATGAAAGCAAAAATAAACAGATGGGACTCCATCAGACTAAGGGACTCCATCAGACTCCATCAGACTAAGGGACTCCATCAGACTCCATTAGACTAAGGTTTCCTTCTGCACAGCAAAGGAAACCATTCATAGGATGAAAAGACAACCTATGGAATAAAAGCAAATATTTGCAAACCACATATCTAATGAGGGATTAAATATCCAAAGTATATGAGGAACCCATACAATCCAATAATAAAAAACATAACCCAATTAAAAAATGGACAAAGGATCTGAAAAGACATTTTTCCAAGGAAGATATACAAAAGATCAATAGGTACATGAGACAGTGCTCACCATCAATAATCAATGGGTAAATGCAAATCAAAAACACAATGAGATCGCCTGTTAGGGTCTCTGTTACCAAAAAAGACAGGAATCACAAACGCTGGTAAGGATGTAGAGAAAAAGAAAACCTTGTACACTGTTGTTGGGAATGTACACTGATACAGCCACTATGGAAAACACCATGAAGGTTTCTCAAAAAAAAAAAAAATTAAAAGTAGAACTACTATGTGATCTGGCAATTCAACTTCTGGGTATATATTCAAAGTAAATGAGGTCATTATCTCAAAGAGACAATCGCACTGCTGTGTACACCGCAGCATTATTCATAATAGCCAAGGTATAGAAACAACCTAAATGTCCATTAATGGATGAACAGATTAAGAAAATATGATACAGACACAATGGAATAGATTTAAGATGGGAATATTGTTCAATCTTAAAAAAGGAAAGCCTGTTGTTTGCTATGACATGGATGAAACTGGAGGATATTGAGTGATATAGCCAGACAGAGAAAGCCAAATACTGAATGGTATCACTTACACATGGACTCATTTTTAAAGAAAGCTGAACCCATAGAACAGACTAAATGGTGGTTGCCAGGGGTTGAGAGGATGGGTGAAATAAAGAGAAGTTAGTAAATGGTGCATACTTTCAGTTATAAGATGAATAAGGTCTGAGGACTGATTGTAAAACACGGTGACTATATAGATGATAATACCATATTGTGCAGATGACACCACTGTTATGGCAGAAAGTGAAGAAGAACTAAAGAGCCTCTTGGTGAAAGTGAAAGAGGACAGTGAAAAAGTTGGCTTAAATCTCAACATTCAGAAAACTAAGATCATTGCATTTGGTCCCATCACTTCATGGCAAACATATGGGGAAACAGTGGCTGACTTTATTTTGGGGGGCTCCAAAATCACTGCAGATGGTGACTGCAGCCATGAAATTAAAAGATGCTCATTCCTTGGAAGAAAAGTTATGACCAACCTAGACAGCATATTAAAAAGCAGAGACATTACTTTGCCAACAAAGGTCTGTCTAGTCAAGGCTATGGTTTTTCCAGCAGTCATGTATGGATGTGAGATTTGGACAATAAAGAATTGAAGCTTTTGAACTGTGGTGTTGGAGAAGACTCTTGAGAGTCCCTAGGACTGCAAGGAGATCCAACCAGTCCATCTAAAGGAAATCAGTCTTGAATATTCATTGGAAGGACTGATGTTAAAGCTAAAACTCCAATACGTTGGGCACCTGATGCAAAGAACTAACTCATTAGAAAAGACCCTGATGCTGGGAAAGATTGAAGGTGGGAAGAGAAGGGGACGACAGAAGATGAGATGGTTGGATGGCATCACTGATTTAATGGACATGAATTTGAGTAAACTCTGGGAGTTGGTGATGGATAAGGAGCCCTGGTATGCTGCAGTCCATGGGGTCGCAAAGAGTTGGACATGACTGAGTGACTGAAATGAACTGTATTGTACAACTGAAATTTGCTAAGAGAATAGAACTTGTGTTCCCACCAGGGAAAAAAAAAATAACAAAGAAAAGCAAAGAAAAATGAGAGAATATATGAGATAATGAATGTGTTAATTAAATTAATGGTGGAAATAGTTTCACAATGTACACTTATATCAAATGATCACATTATACACTTTAAATATATTACCATTTGTTAATTATACTCAGTAAAACTGAAACAATATAGGTAAATTAATACACAAAATAAACTACAAATCATTGCAATGATTTTACATTTTTTCTGAAACTCAGCACTACTTGCCACTTGTCTATGGCACACATAAGAAGCTTGAAACAACTGCCAGTGTTGAATTATCCTGATTAATGTGACATGAATACTTTAAAAAGTCTTATGCCAATTTGACTTTAAATGGACAGTATCTGATATAATACACTGCATTGATTAGTTCACTGGACACCAAGATGTTTAATGTCTACAGAGAGGCCAATAGCCACCCCTTAATTAAAACTTGATTAATAAAAATCATTTATATTCCTAAGCAATATTAATTTAAATGATTTCTCAGTAGAAGAACTGGCAACAGAGGTAATGGACTAAGAGATAAATGTGAAAGGAAAGGCACCAGTATTTCAACATTATGCATCAAGCCTAAATAACTCATTATCTTTAGTGAGAAAAAGCGGATGTTGGATCCAATGACATTGTTAATTAGAAGATGATTAAGGGCTAGGACAGTTCAAAATAGAGTCATCACCTTGATAAATTAGAAAGTCCCATTATTACCTTCAGAGTTTAAATAATTTTGAATGTTTGGGTTCTGAAATGGTAGGGATGCGTATCTCAATTCTTAATCTTAGAAAATCATTTGTGTCCCATGAAGTATTTTCTACTTCGTTTTCTATACTTTTTCAATCATTAAGGTAACATATATCCTTTTTCATCTTTAATATAAATGTTTAAGTTCTGACCCAAGGTTCAGAGCTGGTAAAAGGTGAGAAGAAATGTTTAGGAATAAACTAACCCTGTTTATGCTACTGTAGATTAAAGTAAGAATGGCCAGCACAGAGCCAGTGCCCCCTGAACGTGGGTTTCTACAGGAAAACAAGTGTCTGAATAATTTTAAATGGCAGAAAATCTAAAATTTATTTATATTTCCCTGAATGATAAATTTTGGAAGTTTTCTCACCATTTTCTTTCATTATTAATTCAGCAAATATGTTATAAGGATATGTTGTTTGCATGTCATCTAAGTTGAAGATACAAATGGTGTACAAAAAAGTGGAAATCTCAATTTTCTAGAGTTTGGAGGGTTTTGATAATCTTACTACTAACATTTATCAAGTAATAAATGCTATAAAATGAACCAAGATTTATCTGGGAGGTAAGGGAATGTCTCTTGTTGTTTACTTGCTAAGTTGTATCTGACTCTTTTGCACCCCCATGGACTCTAGCCCTCCAGGTCCCTCTATCCATGGGATTTTCCAGGCAAAAATTTTGGAGTGGGTTGCCATTTCCTTCTCCAGGGAATCTTCCCAACCCAGGGATCAAATCTGCATCATCTGCATTGGCAGGTGGATTCTTTCCCACTTGAGCCATCTGGAAAGCCCAAAAGAATGTCTACCAAGGTGTTAAAAGTCTTTCTTTTTTAATTAATTAATTTATTTTAATTGGAGGAAAATTACTTTACAATATTGTGCTGCTTTTTGCCATACACCGACATGAATCAGCCATGGGTGGAACCTCTTTGTAGTTAATTGAGTAATGACTCTTATGCTCTCTCTCCTAATTAAGATCTTCCTGGACATGGAATCTAGTTTTGCTAAGTCATGTTATTCTTTCTGTACTTCTGGATGGGTCAGTAAAGGATTCTGGTTACTAGTCTCTTCACACCGCAAGAGATATTTTCCCTTAAGGGGTTTGCCATTTTCCATAATTAATTCCTTAAAACCAAACCCCCCCTGCCCAAATTATTCAGTTTTGGCCAACACCTAGTTCTGGGTCTTGGCCCTCTGGGCTACTATTTCAGAAAACCTAGTTGCTGTATCATAAATCTGAAAGACTTTGGGCAATAAAAAGAAAGTATGATGTGAATTCAAGAGTTAAGCTGAAGACAGGAAGGAATTGCTTTTATAAGGCAGTAAGTAGTAGGCAGCAGACCTGAGTCTGAATCTTGACTCAACTGGGTGATCTTGAGTGAATTACATTACTTGTTCAAGATTCAAGTTTCTTATCTTAATATTTTGATGATGATATTACTTGTTTTCCAAGGTTCGCATGAGAATCAACTGTAGTAAGGCAGGGAAAGTGCTTATCAAAGTGTTTGGCATAAACTAGGAATTTAACAAATGGCAAATATAAACATGTAATGTTAATGAATATGTATGATACTTGCCATCATTACCACAATTTCTCTTCCTTTGAATATTCTCATATATTTTCTGGGCTGCACCCTTGTACTATTAATAATAGGACTTATAATAATAATACTATTTATAGATAGCATAATAATACAATTCATACATATCATTGAAATAATAACATGTAAACTTAGAGCCCACTTAATTGCCAAAGTCATTTTTTGTTGCCAGGCAACCACAGAGACTTTTTCCTCCCAGCAACTTACCTATGTAAGGTCACTCCATCTCTACTGACCCAAAAAAGTATGTGAAAAAATTGGTTAAGTTAACCATTAATTTGGCTTTGGACATTCAAGGGAAACTGGTCTAATTCACATTTTCAGAGTTTTATTGTAACTGATCACTTTTGCCTGATGTGGGTGATCCATGGTTACTACTACACTTGGAGCACATCACAGAGACCTACAGCAGGGTCTCCAACCTCCAGGCTGCAGACTGGTACATCTTGTCAGATTAGTGCAGAATGTGCTTCTAGATGGCGCTAGCGGTAAAAATCCTGCCTACAGGATTTTTGCCTACAATGCAAGAGAACTAAGAGACACGGGTTCAATCCCTGGGTCGGGAAAGTCTCCTGGATGAGGGCATGGCAACTCACTCCAGTATTCTTGTCTGGAGAACCTCACAGAGGAGCCTGGCAGGCTACAGTCCATGAAATTGCAAAGAGTTGGACATGACTGAAGCAACTTAGTATGCACGCCCATAAAATGTAATACATGTAATGTGCTTGAGTCACTCCAGAACCATCCCCTGCCCCTTGGGTCCATGGAAAAACTGTCTTCCACAAAACTAGTCCTTGGTGCCAAAAAGATTGGGGACCGCTGACCTACGGCACTTAATTCCATCCAGGATATTTTTATTCATAAACTTGGGGTTGAGAGCTTATCTTTGCACATGCTTTCCAGGTGCTTCTAATGTTCATTCAGGTTGGGGAACTACAGGCATGGACTGTCCATTTTCCAGCCCTGTGTATGATGTAATCACTTTGTAATGGCAGGATCCTATGATGAATACATAGAAAGATCTTGATTGTCGGCAAATAAACAACCTCCAGTTATAACAAGTTTGTTTTCTTCCTGTTTAAAATATATATTTGTGACTCTTCAGGAACAGAAAAAATGTTTTTATTATCTAAATCAAAACACAGCATGAGGTACTTTCCAATAAAATCAACTGTAGATTATACACAAGTCAAAATCATCTGCCTGTTTACTGAGTCCAAAATCCTTCTAGGCACCAGGAAAAAAGTTTAATTTAAGATTTTAATCTTTCCATATATTATAGGGTTTCTGTAATGGATTTTGTGCATCTGAAACTAAAAGATTGACAGGTCTGGATATTATAGATTTATTAACCATTGGTTACAGTGTTAGAGTTAGCATGTAAAGCATTTCTACGATATCCCTCAGGATGGGCTACAATGAACGATTTCTACAAAGCCTGAGGTGGATAAGGGTTAAGGTGACATTAAAAAAGCAAAATTCATGTCTTATTTCACAATGATCCTTTTTTAAGTAGAAACATTATACATTAAACATAGAAATATGATGCTCAAGAAATGCTCTTAACTCAAAGAAAAACATGTCAAAATTCAAGGAAAGTCTCAAAATTTACAAACCCAGTTTTTCAGCCTACAGTTTTATCATTTTGAAAGTGGGGGCCTTGGGATCTAACAGATCTTGGGACAAATACATATTTAAAATTTGTAGAGATGTGGACAGACCTAGACACTGTCATACAGAAGTAAGTCAGAAAGAAAAAAGCAAATATTGTATATTAACACATCTATATACGAAATCCATAAAAAATGGTGTAGATGAACTTCTTTGCAAAATAGAGGCACAGATGTAGAGAACAAACATAGATACCAAGCGGGGAAAGGAAGAGGGATGTTATGAATTGGGAGATTGGATAGACAAATAGTCCCTACGATGTATAAAATATATAACTAATGAGAACCTATTGTACAGCACAGAAAACTCTACTCAACTGTCGGTGGTGACCTAAATGGGAAGGAAATTAAAAAAAGAGGGTGTATGTATATGTATAGCTGATTCATTTTTTGGTACAATAGAAAGTGATATAACATTGTAAACAACTCTACTTCAGTAAAATTAATTTAAAAATAATTAAAGGTAAAACTAATTATCCAAAAATTATCACCACCTATAGAATATCCTTGCCTGGAAAATTCCATGGACGGAGGAGCCTGGTGGGCTGCAGTCCATGGGGTCACAGAGAGTCACACACGACCAAGGGGCTGAGTGCAGTCTGCAGACCAGATGATATGTCAGCTATGTAAGTTATCTCATTTAATCATTAGAGTAACCCTACATGGGGGTGCTACAACTATCTCCATTTTACAGATGGAGATAACTGAGACTCAGACAAACTGACTTATTTAAGATCAGCTAATAGACAGCACAAATATATGAAGTTGTTTATACGTGGAAACTAAAAAAGTGCTACAAATGAATTTATTTACGAAACAGAAAGAGTCACAGATGTAGAATACAAACATGGATACCAAGGGGAAAAGGGAAGAAAGGGATAAATTGGGAGACTGGGACTGACATATACATGCTACTGCATATAAAATAGACAAGTAACAAGGATCTACTGTATAGCACAAGAAATTTTACTCAAAACTCTGTAGTGGTCTACATAGGGGAGGAATCTTAAAAAGTGAATATATGTATACGTATGACTGATTCATTTTGCTGTATAGCAGAAACGAACACAACACTGTAAATCAACTATACTCCAAAAAAAATTAAAAAAAAAGAAAAAAGAAAGATGCTTTCAAATCCTTACTGAGTGTAAAGTCTTAAGACTAGCAATGGCAATTTAGGCATGTTATAATGTGAACATGACAAGGAATTTGATACACTATGGAAAATTCCTGGTTGCTTGGCTAGGAAACCATCAACTTTACATATCACCCTGAACTTTCCTTTATGTTCTTTGAGAACCTGGATAGTAGAAGACCCTGGACCGAATTTGAGAGGTCTCCAGACAACAGGCTAAATCTGACCTTAGGCTGGCTCTGTGATGCCTCATTTTACTTTGTGGGGCAAAAACATCATGACACCATAAAAATGCCATGGAGAAACATGCTAAAAGGAGATAACATAGTCATGCTCTTCAATGAAGAGAGAAATCAATTTCATAAAAGAATATATCAATTTGCAGATTTAAAAAAATTTATTTATTTGGCTGCCCTGGGTCTTATTTGCAGCATGCAGGGATCAAACTCAGGTCTCTTGCACTGGGAGCATCTAGTCTTACCCACTGGATCACCAGGGAAGTCCCTAAATTTATATGTTTTTCGCAGTACAAGATTTGGGTTTTCCTCTGTTAAAATTAAAAGCATTGTTCAAGAATATCCATGCTTCTAAAACTGAAATAAAGATTACAGCACTTGATGACACATTCTGGTACTATTGATTATCTCCTCATTTGTTTAATTTAGTATGTTACATATTCATTTTAAAACAAAGGTGAATGGAATCATTTATATTTAACAACTAAATATATTAAGCAACTTAAGTTTTCTTTGCTTAGAAAGTCTTGAGAGATTTTTGTCTGTGGATTTGACTCAAAAAAGACCCTTTTGTCTTTGTTCTTAGATTATGTTTATACTTTGTTCTTAAAACCAATAGCAGAAGGATGTTGGTTCATGAGAATTTAAGTTTTATACATTTAGGCCTTTATGTTATTCTTATGACTATATTACCTGTTTTGACTGAATCATGTTCAATTCAATGAAAGATAAGTCTTTGTTAAGTATTTTACAAAATAGATCTGCTGAGAGCCCAATGACTGTTAACCAATTATTTTCAGTACCATGTAGAAATGTGGTTAAGCTTAATCTCATGGGGACAACAGGGTTTTGTGTTCATTTCATGTTTCAACTTCATATTAAGACCAGATGTTCAAAATAAAACCACATATCTTCGAAGTGCATAGTACAATAAAAATCAGTTTTAAATTTTACTGAAACAAAACTTTCATATACCTTGCATGTTAAAAGACAAAGCAAGATTTCACTGTAACCTTTAACCCACAGGGTTAATGCAACCAGAATTTTGGTTAAGGATGATTATTATATTCCAAATAATAATGCACTAAACTACAAAAGCAACCCACTATTAAGTCAATGGTTTGATGGAGGCTACACAGCTCGAAGAGGTAAAATTCAGCTACCACACTGGTCACAACTTAAGGTATATGAATGGAGTGGCCCATTTTTTTCTGGATTCCCCATTCACGACTATAACACCAACAATTCAATCTGGGGGATCCTGTAGAAATGTTCAAGGTAATTCAGACCTATGTTACTTACCTTGGATATGTATGAACAAGAAGAGATTTTCAGGTGTTGATATTTGAAAGTATTGCTTTGATAGAAATGTATATATCTAGGTATCTATACATCTTTATCTGCACACCTACACTTATATCTATCTATATGCATGTATATAAATGCTTATGCATATAAACACTTGTGAGTGTGGTTTGGTTTATTCTGTTCATACTTATCCAGAGACAGATTGTGTCCTTCTGACCTACTAAATTCACATTTTCATCCTATTTCCAGTTAATTTCCTCTAAAATGTTTTATACACACGCACTAGTTCTATTTCTTACCTGGTGGTGTCCAAGCTACAAATATGGAATAAGGCCCAATTACTGTGATGTTATATGGAGGCTGGATTTCTTCTGGCGTTAATATAGGTGTCTGTATAATGTACTCATCACTTGAACTGCTGCCACCTCCAGTTGTGGCTTCTAACTTATAAACATATCTATATTTCAAAAAGAAAGAATTGTGATAAAGCAATGCACGGGGAACTGAACATTGATTGTTGAGTTTTCTATCTATTGCTTAGTCCTAAATTTGTGACAAACTTCAAATTCCCTGCTTCCTATTCAGAAACTTTACTATAGAGCTTATAGTTTTCCTACCACAGGCAACGCTCTCTCCACTGTTTTGGTCCTTTTCCCATTTTATTTTTAACCCTTGAGTAATTAATTGCTTTTCTTAAAGATTTCAGGAAAGTCTTGGATTGTGCTGGTGGATTGTGGAGGATTCAAATGAATCTTCTCCATCTTTAATGGCTTAGAGTTTAGGGAAGTATGTTTAGAGAAAGATGTTTCTAAATTGATCTGCTACTCTCTACAATAAAACTAAATTGAACTCTACTCCCTGCAATAAAACATCTGTTGATCCAAGATATATTTTATCTCTGCTGAGAAATGAATGGCAATGAATTGCAAATATGTGGAACTTTCCCCCCAAACCACTCAGGTCTATACATAGTATCACAAGTAGAGAAAACACTATACCAGAAATAAAGGCTGTTGATATAAAACAAACCTCTTTAAATCTCTTTCCTTGCTAGTTCAGGGATGCATGTTTTTGAAGATCATTTGATAATTTAAAAAATTTAATGCTTTGTATATTTAATATACTTAAAAGTTCTCATGTCAAATAAAAGACTAATTATTTATTTACATTTTAAAGGAATTTCACATCCTCTGAGGACTAGTATAATGAGCTAGTGCTTGGGTCTTCTGTCTGAAATAAATTAAGAGATCTCATTAGCTATGGAATAGCTAATACATGAGGAGATTAATCAACCAATTGATATAATATTATTTCAGTTGGAGATGGACTTGTTCTTGACCCTGAAAAATCTAAAATTCTCACCATATGACTAGTAAAGTTTTCTTTTAGTTTACCTGCTGTTGGGCTCCAGGTTTTTATCGGTGAAATTCTGCTCCTCACTGCCCCCCAGGAAAATCAAGCTTCCATTACGACTCAATTGATATTGAGAAATGAGGCCATTGGGCTTTTCTGGCGGGCTCCAAAATAACTCCACTGTTGTAGAATTGACAACAATGTGTCGAGGTGTCACCCAAACTCCTGGCAAAGATAATACAGTGAATTTTTATTGTTAGGATATGATAAGCACATTATCAAAAGTCATACCAACCCCTCACATACTATATTTTTATCTATTGATAAAAAAAATATATCATGGTAAGCAACAAAAATACATTTTATTTGCTTTGGAGTTAAGATACATAATTGGATGCAAATATATTTTTTAATGCTTTAATTATTATTATTATTATGAATTACCTTTAGAAAGTACCAGATAACTAGGGGTGGAAAATTTCTCTGTGTTGGCTGTTACTCTGAGTATCATGAAGGCCTAAGAGACTATCCAGGGATTCTCAACTTGGATGCCTATTTACTTGGAATCATAATCCAGTGTTTGCCTGAATTATCAAATTCAATGAACAAGCATATTTTGCATTTCTAACACTGCACTCTGATTTTTTTTTTTTTTTTGGTTACTTCTTTCAGTCTCATTTACTGGCTTCTCTTTCCTTCTTATACTCCAAAATGATGTAGTGCCTTAGAGAACTAGGCTCTTTACACTTCCCTCTCCTCATCTTTCCTAACACTCTCTTTGCAGATGATCATTTAGTCTCAATGTTAAACATTGTTTATATGTTGAGCACTGCTCGATGCCCAACTCTGTGCTAAACCTCTCTCCCGAGCGTCACACCCTTGATTCTACTCTCTAACATTATCTACCTCCAGTTGGATAACTAATTACATTTCAAAAACCTAAAATGTCTAAAAATGGAACTCTTGGTTTTCTGGTCTACCATCTATTTGTCTTCCACTCTTATCCAACTATTCACTTTCTTGGGGAAAACACAAAAAAATTATCTTGAGGATTTTAGTTTTTCGCTCCTAAGTGGAAACTATCATCGAGTCCTGCAGATTCTACTCTGAATGTGCATAGTCCTTATATTTTTACCTCTCTTGATCCAAACTACATTTCTCCCTCTCATGAACTCCTGTGATAAAGTAGTGTCCATGTTTTAAATCTTGTCTGTTTTTATTTCACTGTAACCTTTATAAAAGTATGTAAAGTGTGTCTTTAAGCTAATGTAACCGCCCTGATGCTGGGAGGGGTTGGGGGCAGGAGGAGAAGGGGACAACAGAGGATGAGATGGCTGGATGGCATCACCGACTCGATGGACTTGAGTTTGAGTAAACTCCAGGAGTTGGTGATGGACAGGGAGGCCTGGTGTGCTGCCGTTCATGGAGTCGCAAAGAGTCAGACATGACTGAGTGACTGAACTGAACTGAATCTTCGTAAAATATACAACCCTTCTGAAATTGTTCATATAGTGTAATTTTAATTCCTTATGATAACTTGTATGATCCTAATTTTTCTGGCTCTGGCCTACCTGGCACCATTCTCTCTATCATTCATGAAGCTCCAGCCACACTAGACTCATTTCCAGCCTAAGAATGCTTCAACTTCTTTCACACCACTGAGTTTTTGCACTTCCAGTTCCTACAACTGGAACATCTTTGTTCATGACACATGACAATTATGCATTTTATTCTCCAAGTTCAGTGACCTGTGTAAATATCACCTTATCAGGGGGAGCTTATTTTGACCACTATTGCCTAACCATAACTTTAACACAGTCTGAAGTAATCCCCACCTTGTTCCTCTCGATCATATATATACCCTTTTCTATTTTCCTCTCAATACGCAAAACATTATAATCTTTTTTTTATATCATCATTATTTTCATGTTTTTATGACTATTTCTCTCTCCTGCTTTTAATACAAAGTTAGCCCCATGAAGGCAGGGATCTGCTCTGTATTAGTAGCCCATGTACCTTTATGGATAGCACAATGCCTAATAAATATTAAATGAATAAATTTATTGAAAATATACATCCTGCAAATTATTATATTTATGGAATGCAAATATGACTAAGATATAGCTCATTCTTACAAAGAATTGATACCCTTCTGTATAAAAGATAAAATGTATATACAAACAACTGTAATTCAAGGTCAAACATTTAAGTACTCTTTATAAGTATAAAAACATATTGATGGAGAACCTAGCAATGAGAAAGATCAATCTCCCATTTCATGTTGTCATCTGGTCATGCTCTGAATAGACACTGTAACTCTCTTCTTCAGTTTTTAAAAACTCATTTCAATATTAGGTTCCCAAAAATCAATAGTTTTTGATCGAGTGTATCTCCTGTGTAAGTTACTCAGTAAAGGGGAAGATTTCAACACTTTTATAAGAAAAAAATCTCAGGGCATTCAAATGCAATTTACTTGCAACATTCTGGAAGAATCTAGATAGACTTAAACATGGCTCAAACTTACTGATTTTCTAAGAACAACCTACTTCTGAGAAGAAAGTAGTTCATTTTGTTCTGAAAGCTCATTTTATGTTAGATACTTGGACAAATACACAAATCATAACATACTTTTATGTCTGTGTCTCTCTGCCAACAGCTGCTAAATGACTCAACCAACTAATTAAGAGTTTTGATTTAAACATGATGTTAATTTGTTGATTTAAGAGATAAAGTATAAAGCTTTGGTTCATAATCTGCTCCCTGCAGTCCTGTTTTTCTCACCTTGAAGGATGTTTTAAAAAATCACTACTGTACTAGAAAAGGCTATTGCTTAGTTTCTGTTTTGAATCAGTCAGTGTAGCCTGTGGGTAGAGAGGAGTCAATGAAATAAAATGAAGCCACATTTTGGAATTGCTTTATGTTTTAAATAAAACTTGAGTTTTATATTTATATAAGCTGGAGAAAGCTCTGTCCATTTGCTAATAACCCTGTGCCCACTGGTTTGATCTATAAGATGAAATTGGAATGTGTGAAAAACTAATAAGTGCTCTATTTTTACTTTTTAACTGTGGTGTTGGAGAAGACTCTTGAGAGTCCCTTGGACTGCAAGGAGATCCAGCCAGTCCATCCTAAAGGAAATCGGTCCTGAATATTCAGTGGAAGGACTGATGTTGAAGCTGAAACTCCAATACTTTGGCTACTTGATGCGAAGAGATGACTCATTTGAAAAGACCCTGATGCTGGGAAAGATTGAGGGCAGGAGAAGAAGGGGATGACAGAGGATGAGATGGTTGGATGGCATCACTGACCCAGTGGACGTGAGTTTGAGCAAGCTCCGGGAGTTGGTGATGGACAGGGAGGCCTGGCGTGTGGCAGTCCATGGGGTCACAAAGAGTCACACAGGACTGAGCGACCGAACGGAACTAAACTGAATGATGTGGAGACACTTTTATCTTGGCAACTGCAAGAAATCACTGATAGAATAGGACTTGCCTTTGGTGAGAGGTCTTATTAAGTCTCAGGTGAAGAATCTACCTCCCTCACAGAGCCTGGGTCTTAGTGATATCAGAAAACCACTCTACACAATGGGAGGGCAGAACTGAGGCAATTTAAGAGAAGGAAATGGATGGTAATGGGGGAAATCATCTAGAAGTGAGGTGGGGAGCAGGTAAACTAGCTGAGAGGTTTAAGGGGGAAAGGTCAGAAGGAAACCTTGATTGCTCTCTTGATATAATAGCTACTAAAAAAGGAACATGTCTACTGGATTTAACTTTGTCTTGAGTGAAATGCAATATTACCCATTTCTTAAATCCATATGAATCTTCCAAGTCAAAAGTACCAACATTTTTTGTGGATTGGCTTTCCCTTGGGAGTTAATAACAAGAACCAGTTCTTTGTGGGCTAATGTCAGAAATGCATTGACTTCTGGACTGTTCAATAATTGTTCATTTGTTGATTTAACATTCTATTCAAATTTATCATTTTTTGTGTGTGTGTTGAGCACTGTGGATGTATGGGTAAAAACAAATAGTCTTTATTCTTCAAGGAAGGATATCACGAGTCAAGGTGTTAGTCGCTCAGTCATATCCAACTTTTGCGACACCATGGACTGTAGCCTGCCAGGCTCCTTTGTCTGTGGGATTCTCCAGGCAAGAATACTGGAGTGGGTAGACATTCCCTTCTCCAGAGGAACTATCTGACCCAGGGATCAAACCCAGGGTGCCTGCATTATAGGCAGAGTCTTTACCATCTGAGACACCAGGGAAGCCTAAAAATGGAGAAATAACAATTTATCATTCAGTGTGATAAATGCATTAAGAACAGAAAGCTTATTGTGCTATTAGAGCACTTAGGAAGGGTGCCCGACACAGGCTGGGGGTGAGATGGGGATGGGTGGGGAGGGTCTGGGTTTAGAGGAGAGTTTCAAAATGGGAGATATCTGAGTCATACTTTGAAAAAAAAGTGAGAGTTAACTAAGTGAGAATGTAGGGAAGGGCATCTAGACTGAGGGGAATCCACACAAAGTCCTAGAGATAGGGAAAGCATGGTAGAAGTTCAAGTACCATTAAACTTCATGTAGGAAAGACCAAAATACTCAACAAACTGGCAGAGGTTAAAACTTGATGGGTCTAATGTGATTTACTTAAAAGTTGTATTTTTTTTTCCTCCTGGAAGAAAATTAGATTTTTTTGGAAGTAACTAATGTGAGATATGCCTATTTTGGCAAAAAGCAGAAAAAGATTTGGGATGGTGATTTGAAAAAGAGGAGAAATGGCTAGGGGTAGCGGGATGAGTTAAGAGGATCTGGAAAAGTTGTAGAAGTCTGAACTAAGGCAATGCTAGATGGGATGAAAAGGAAGAACAAAATTTTAAAATTCCCTAAGATTTGAAGTGAATACAATGTTACAAAGAATTACACACTATAACCTCAGGGAAAGAGAAGCATGAAGAATGTGAACTTGGGGACTTGGGTGACTGGACAGATGGTGGTATTTGAGACAGGGAAAAGTGAAAAAAGCAAGTTGGTGGAGAGAGAGATTTTAAGTGATGAAATACTGAGGTTGAAATATTTGTGAAACACTTAATTATAAACATCTAGTAGATTGGTAGATACTTAGGCCTTAAAAATTTATGAGTGTAGCCTTTGTGAAGGCTCTGGAATTTGGGGAGCTCCCCTTCTTCATCAGAAATTAAAGCCAGTATTAAAGAATTCCAAGGGAGACTACAATCATGAGGAACAGAGGAAGAGCCTAAAGGAATGGCAACAGATAAATCGTGGGGCAAGAGGAATCTGGAAGGAAACTGAAAAACATTGGTCTTTTACTTTTGCTTTTTCATATTGTCAATGCTAGAGGAACACATGTCTGTAATTTTGCACATCTGAACTCTAAAAACGGATGAGAGCTTGATGGCATGGCAGCAATTCTTAAAAGAGAGCAATAATCCAGTTCAAGCTCTTCCCACTACTTGACTAAACTTCCCTGGTGGCTCAGACGTTAAAGTGTTTGCCTACAATGCGGGAGATCCGGGTTCAATCCCTGGGTCGGGAAGATCTCCTGGAGAAGGAAATGGCAGCCCACTCCAGTATTCTTGCCTGGAAAATCCCTTGGACAGAGAATCTCTTGGAGAAGGAAATGGCAACCCACTCCGGTATTCTTGCCTGGAAAATCCCATGGATGGAGAAGCCTGGTAGGCTACAGTCCATGGGGTCCCAAAGAGTTGGACATGACTGAGCGACTTCACTTCATATCATTTTCTAGGAGGCCACAATTATAGAGAATCAGGACCAGCTTACCAATGGGGTCATAATATGTTTTAGCTTCTTTTTTAAATAGATTGAAAAATGACAGACATAAGGAACTCTCAGGGTGGCTGTGAACAAATGCTTCCTTTAATTCTCTCCATATCCACTTAGACACTCAAATGTTAGACCATCAAATTATGTCTAAATCACTCAACTAGGCCTTTTAAAATTAGTTATACTTGGATTATTAATTTAAGAGGATATAATATGTTTATTTCCACTTTAGCAAAACAACACAACCTAACGTTACTGCTGCTTTGTTCCCTTACAACCTCCAAGTTAAGGACTCAGACTACATTTATTTCTCATACGAGTTATTCACAACTGGCACTTATACAGCCAGAAAATGGATTCTAAATCCATGTTTCTTCTGCAGAGGTAAGCCCATTTAGTTTACTGTTTCTTTGCACAGTTAATTGTGTTAAAGGAAAGGTGAATAAAGTTAAAAAAACAAATCAAGTAAAACATTTCTCATCTCATACTCCCCAGCACTGTTGAAAGCTATAATTTTTAAGTCATGAAATCTGAGCTCTTTCAAGAAAATGCTTTTTGTTTTGGACAAAGTGAGAGTAGGGATCCATATTTCCTAAGAATTTAAATATATGGATTGGATGAGCAAAGCAGAGAGACCCTGTTCTATCAGGCTTGAGTTTCAGCCAGAACTGATTGATAGATCCTTTAGAAATTATCCATTATCATCAAAGTATCCATTTGATAGTTTACCTTTCCAAAAAATCCACTGCTGGTTTCTTCCTTTCAAAGGAACACTAAGCTTTTTGACATGAAACATTCTTTATATAGAAAACATCATTAGTGAATTCCTGGTGAGGAGCCATATGCCCCATATGTGGAATTTTCCATTTTATTCCCCATTTACTGGTAGGAAGTTCAGGTCTAATATTCTGAGGTACAACAACCCCTTCATTAGAAGAGTAATGGACAAGTAGTTCAGGACTCTTTGATGAGCACTAATATTACATTTCTGTTCAGAAGCTTATTTATGCCTCTTGTTTCCCCACATGGAAAACAGTAGATAATAAAGATTAACAAAATAATTAGTTGATCACTAGCCCAAGTTTCTGAGCATATTTTTCTTCTAAAAGTAAATGATACTATCTTTCCCAGTTCTTAACCCACAGACCATTGTTATCAGGTAGATATGCATGCTTCCAGAATCTTTCTTATGCATTTACCTACAGAAATGAATACAATTTTCTATGTGTGGCTTTATATATAAAGATGCTACATATTAACAGAGTTCTATAACTCTACATTATATGTACAGATCACCTTGTTTCTTTAAATTGATGGAATTCCATAATGTGAATATATCTGAATAAATTTAGCAATTCCCCTACTCAAAGACATTTAGATTGCTTCCAAAATCTTGGCATTCAACAACAACAATAAAGGCTTCGATGGACATCCTGGTACATGCCTCCTTGTGAAGTTGTGGAAGTGTTATTTTCTGGCATTAGATAATCAAATTGAAGCTTGATTTGATTTCTAAGGTGATGGTCCCACTTACCAATCCCTCAAGCTGTGTTTGATAGCATATTTCCTCCATCTGTTCACTTGTCAAATTCCTTGATCCTTGTGGTCCATCTCAGAAGGCATCCACCCTTTAAGATCTTTCTTGAAATCCCTGATGGGTTGTAATCTCTCTTCCAAGATTAACCTGAGCATTCTGTTTATTAATTCTCTCTTAACATCACCTCTAAGATTCTCTCTTTATGTCAATTTGGTTGCTTACCCTATCACTTCTACTTGATTGCAAGTTCTTGTGGGCAATGAATATTTTTACCAGCTTAAACAGGGAGTGTGGTGCTTGTTTTATTTTAGCTGCACCAGGAATATTTAACTTTTGATTTTTAGAGGAATTTCATATCCAAGTACAGAATATCTTTTTTCTTCCAAGGAAAACCACATCTAAGGAATTGAAGGCAAACTGCCTTGGGAGACTTATAGTTTAACTAAACTTGAAAAACAGGAAGCTAGAATATTATTTTGGATCCATATACTTTATTTCTTCTTCTTTGTTTGTTATGATAGAGTTTATAGCATTCATATCAAAATACCATATGAAAACTTCTTTTTCCCAACCATGGGTATTTTTTAATTACCTTGAGGGGCTGCCTGCAGAGTCTGACCTAGAAAAGGCTCACTTGAAGTGCATCCAGCAGATGTACAAGCTCTAAGTGTGAAGCTGTAGTTGGTGTATGGCTGGAGACCTAGAAAGAGCAAACAAGAAATCAAGTACCTCTTGAGAGGATTATTTATTATCAGGTAAACACTAGCAGTCACATGCAGAGTTGCAGATATGATATCCAAAATTTTTAAGAGCAGAAAACACTCCAAGGGAGAAAGGAACTTCATAAGTAGCTCAGTATTAAAAGAAATTTCATTTCTCAACTGATAAAACAATAAACTCCAAGCCTTCAAAGAGATCTGAAAATTCTTGTCATCCACCCATCCATCTATCTTTCCATTAACTCCCCTGTACCAGGCATCATTGAAGAGACTCCCCTGCCGAGGGGATTGAGGTGCTCCATCTCCCAAACAGCCCATTCCATCTCTAGAGAGCTCTAGAGTTCTCTTTGTTTGGTGTGAAAGTCCTTCTTTATATTGTGGTGAACTCTTTCTAACACTTCCACCCACTAGGGACACAGAGAACAAATCTAATTTCTTTTCCACATGACAGTTCTTCAAATATTTGCAGACAGTTATCAAATCCCCCCTGAGTTTTCTCTTCTCCAGGCTAACCATCCCAGTTTCTGCAACTGCTTCGTATATGAACAGGAGCAGGGAGGAAAAAAAATAAAAAGAAGGTTAGAGTCAATATTTTTACCCCAAGCCATATTCAGCTCATATTAACTTTTCTTTTAACTTTGCATTTCTTCACCATATATGCCCCTACTGTACTATCTCACAATTCGGTAGTTTTTTTGTGAGGTATGTTGTTTTTGTGTTTACACATAGATTAGACATGTTATGAAGAGGGAACAGTGTTTACTCTCTCTTTTATATTAAGATGTATAATGTAGCACAGCAATTGCTCAATAAATTCTCAGGAAAAGAAGGAACAGCAAACCACCGACAACAGATATACTGGTATCTGTTGGCAATCCACAGATACCAGTATATATTGTTCCATGTCCATTCCAAACTCCTTAAGGATCCTTTTCCCCCACCGTGCCCCCTCCATGCCCCCTGGAACCCTAAGTTCATTTCCTAAGTCTGTTTCTCTTTTGTAAGCTCATTTGTCTCACTTAATGTTAGATTCCATGTATAAGGAATGTCATTTTGATACTTCTCCTTCTGTCTGCACACACTGCTATATTTAAAATGGATCACCAACAAGTTCCTACTGCGGAGCACGGGGACCTCTGCTCAGTGTTATGCGGCAGCCTGGATGGGAGGGGAGCTTGGGGGAGAAAGGATATATGCATACAGATGGCTGAATCCCTTCTCTGTCCA
The DNA here is from genome assembly GCF_019320065.1 of Cervus canadensis. Taxonomy (NCBI): domain Eukaryota; kingdom Metazoa; phylum Chordata; class Mammalia; order Artiodactyla; family Cervidae; genus Cervus; species Cervus canadensis. The sequence goes on along the minus strand of NC_057398.1, from coordinate 59,510,588 downwards.
CCTGACACTGTCACATTGTTAATCAGCTATAACCCAGCACAAAATAAAGTTACATGTTGGTAGATTTCACCACGGCGTGGTCAGTGACCTTTCAGAAGTGACTTAGCTTCATTCTGCTTTGATCTACTGATCTGTAAAATAAGGAATCACTGCAGCTAGTCGCTAAGGCTGTTGAGAAGTACTTAGGGTAGTACTTTATTTTAGTAGAAGCAACTTTAAGACTCAGCAGCATTCAACAAGAATACATCGAGGCTAACATTCGCTGCCTTGACTCCTGGGCAAAATAAAACAAAGCCAAAGCTTTAAAAATATTTTCTGATTAAAGAACAGGACAATATCTATGTCAAATAATTGGGCTAAGTTACATCATGGATCCAATAAATTTCTATACTTATTTTTTCATGAATTTTGAACTGTTTTCACATATTCTGTTCTTTTGGTGAGCAGACTCTTCTTCCAGACATTTATGTGTCACTCTGTCACCTTACGTATATCTGTTCAAATACTATATTTTAAAAGATTTTGGTCTTTATCTACACACAACAGCCAGTACTTTTTATCCTCTAAAATTACTTTCTTCTTTCATAGCCTTCCACACTATCAGATGTTTTATTACATGGTTATTTATTTATTGCTTGTCTCCACCTCTGTGACATAAGCTCAAAAAGAACAAGGACTTGTTTTGCCCACAACTGTATCCTTTGAATAGTGACAGGCACAAAGCAGGTGCTCATTAAGTGAAGGAAAAAAATTAATTAACTAGTTCACTTAGAATTGGAGCAATAGTCTGGCTTCTCTGCTAAAGCCATAATGTTCTGTAGCTAGAGCTGCTCCAGGATTCAGCTTCAAAACCCTTAGTGTTTCCTTATCAATTTAATGATAAGATGTGGATACTTATTTGATTATAATCTTCTACTTGGCTGCTATGGAGGATTTACATACTTCTGATAGTTACCTGATTTACAGATGAGGAATATGATGAAAGATCTAGGCCATTTCCAAGCCTTGTGGGTTTGATAAAAGCTTATAGGAAAATGCTCAAGATTATAAAATATAGAGCTCAAGAGAAAATGGAAGGAAATATTTAAGAATGAAGGTCATGGATGGCGGTGACTGATTTAGTCTGACAATGTTGCCTTCTTTACTCCCATTACTGAAAAATGGGGTCTTGATCCTTGTAACACCATTGTACCTGAGTATCTTAGTTTCTCACTTAGAAGGTAAGCCCTTTGAGAGTAAGGATGGTATCTTTTAACGTTTTTAAAATCATTTCTCCCCATGTATTCAACGTGTTTCAAAAATTTTTTAAGGAAGACCAGGTCATAAAAGCATTCAATAAGGATGGCATGGTTGTGATGCTATGATATGTCCATGTACCATCACAAGTGTGATGTGACCAAACAGGCCCTTCCTCTTAATTCCATAGGGACTCTTGCTCACAGCATCAATTTCATTGAGTAGGAGATTCTTCTCTACTTGCATAATACTATTAAAATAAAAACAAAACTAATATAATCTATGAACAATAAATATTTTCTAGATTTTTTTTTTTTTCCTGAATGTCAGGCTTAAGTATGGCTAGCAAAAATGAAGCAATACTTGATTTTTCTCTGGAATAGTCTGACAAAAAAAAAAAAGCCTTTGTTCTCTTCCGCATTTTGTATTCTGGTTGGTCTGGTTTCAGACTTTTGAAAGAAAATTTAGGATGGGTCTTAGGAAAACAAGAGAAAACATCATCCCAGAGGTGTACTAAGACTGATTAGAAGATTGAAGGTATTTGTAATGAGGACTGTAGCTAAAAGAAAATCTACATATATAAAAACAAAAGTTGTTTTTTCCTTACAAAATTTTTCTAAAGGGGGTTAAGTGTCATCCATTTCACACTAGAAGACAGATGTATGGAGATGGTACAGCTGCAGAGCAGTCAGCCCTTAAAGAAGTTTTGATAGACTGAGGAAGGTGTGCCAAAGGAGTCTGCCACAAGGTGTTTAAATTGAGAGGGGTGGGGTGGTTTAGTAGAGGATCGGGCCAGAGTTAGTGAAGGAATATACATCTCTTGCAGAAACGAATACCAGAATTAAGGGTGGTGGGCAGGATGCAGAACTGAGTACTAAGCAGAGAGCACTGGTCAAAAAGTCGAAAGATTATCGAACTAAGTGAGGTAAGTCAGAGAGAGAAAGACACATATTATATATCACTTGTATGTAAAATCTAAAAAAAATGCAAGTGAACTTATTTACAAAACAGAAATAGATTCATAGGCATAGAAAAGAAACTTATGGTTACCAAAGGTGAAAAGGGTTGGGGAGGGATATATTAGAGGAGTTTGAGATGAACAGACACACACTATTATACAGAAAATATTACACTATATTACACTATACTATATTATATAATATACTATAATATTATACTATACTACTATACAGAAAATATTTTCCTGTATATATACACACATATGTATGTATATATATATGTATCTTTGCCAACAAAAGTCCATCTAGTCAAAGCTATGGTTTTTCTGGTAGTCATTGCTCATGGATGTGAGAGTTGGACTATAAAGAAAGCTGAGTGCTGAAGAATTGATGCTTTTGAACTGTGGTGTTGGAGAAGACACTTGAGAGTCCCTTGGACTGCAAGGAGATCAAACCAGTCCATCCTAAAGAAAATCAGTCCTGAATATTCATTGGAAGGACTGATGCTGATGCTAAAACTCCAATACTTTGGCAACCTGATGCAAAGAACGGACTCCCTGGAATGACTCTGATGCTGGGAAAGACTGAAGGCAGGAGGAGAAGGGGACAACAGAGGATGAGATGGTTGAATGGCATCATCGACTCCATGGACATGACTTTGGGCAAGTTCCAGGGGTTGGTGATGGACAGGGAAGCCTGGTGTGCTTCTGTCCATGGGGTTGCAGAGAGTCAGTAGTGACTGAGCGACTGAACTGAACTGATACAGAAAATGATAACCAACAAGGTACTACTATATAGCACAGGGAACTATATTCAATATCTTCTAATAGACTATAGTGGAAAATAATCTGAAATATATATGTATATATACATACACATATATAACTGAATCACTTTGATGTATACCTGAAACACTGTAAATTGACTATACTTCAAAAAGAAAAACTTATAAAAATAAGTCAGAGGAGTTCAAAGACATCTCCAAATCAAAAGGAGTGGAAGTAGGGAACTGGAGAAAAGAAGCAAAGTTTGAAGAACAAGAAAGATTAGAGTGGGGGCATGAGGCTGGAAGTGAAGGGAGCAGGGATGATGGCTTATTCGTGGGCAGTTTTTCTCCCAGAGATGCTTCAGCCCCTGTAGTGCTGGGCATCTGACCAGGTGAAAGGACCAGGTGGGTCAAGCATAGACTCAGACTCATTTCAACTGACATTCACTAGCTTGTATCATGCAACTCTACACCTGTAATATTTAACTTCCAGAGTATAGTCATACATTTTTGATAACAAAACTTGAATTCTCTTTGGAGAAACCAGTCTTTGGCCACTATCAGGCCTTGTGCTTGGTTGAGAGGTGACTTTGCCCAGGTCAGGACACAGATCAACACTCAATCCTGAGCAATGGTAGCAGCATTCTGTGACCTCATTCAGGCCACTGAAAGCTAGGCTTAGAAACAGAACTTTCATTCATTTTTATATGGTTCTTTTTACACCATATAAAGCTTGAGAATGGAGGAGAGCTCAGAGGAAAAGAAACTGTGTCCTGCAGATGTCATTTGGAGGAAAGAAATAGAGGAAAACAATAGAATGGGAAAGACTAGAGATCTCTTCAAGAAAATGAGAGATACCAAGGGAACATTTCATGCAAAGATAGATACAATAAAGGACAGAAATGGTATGCACCTAACAGAAGCAGAAGATATTAAGAAGAGGTAGCAAGAATACACAGAAGAACTATACAAAAAAGATCTTCACGACCCAGATAACCATGATGGCATGATCACTCACCTAGAGCCAGACATCCTGGAATGCAAAGTCAAGTGGGCCTTAGGAAGCATCACTACGAACAAAGCAAGTGGAGGTGATGGAATTCCAACTGAGCTATTTCAAATCCTAAAAGATGATGCTGCAAAAGTGCTGCACTCAACATGCCAGCAAATTTGGAAACTCAGCAGTGGCCACAGGACTGGAAAAGGTCAGTTTTCATTCCAATCCCAAAGAAAGGCAATGGCAAAGAATGCTCAAACTACCACACAATTGCATTCATCTCACACACTAGTAAACTAATGCTCAAAATTCTCCAAGCTTCAATAGTATGTGAACCGTGAACTTCCAGATGTTCCAGCTAGATTTAAAAAAGGCAGAGGAACCAGAGATCACAGTGTCAACATCCGCTGGATCGTAGAAAAAGCAAAAGAATTCCAGAAAAACATCTACTTCTGTTTTATTGACTATGCCAAAGCCTTTGACTGTGTGGATCACAACAAACTGGAAAATTCTTCAAGAGATGGGAACACCAGACCACCTGACCTGCTTCTTGAGAAATCTGTATGCAGGACAGGAAGTAACAGTTAGAACTGGACATGGAACAACAGAATGTTTCCAAATAGGGAAAGGAGTATGACAAGGCTGTATATTGTCACCCTGCTTATTTAACTTATATGCGGATTACATCATGAGAAACGCTAGGCTGGAAGAAGCACAAGCTGGAATCAAGATTGCCGGGAGAAATATCAATAACTTCAGATATGCAGATTATACCACACTTATGGCAGAAAGCGAAGAAGAATTAAAGAGCTTCTTGATAAAAGTGAAAGAGGAGAGTTAAAAAGTTGGCTTAAAACTCAACATTCAGAAATCTAAGATCATGGCTTCCAGTCCCATCACTTCATGACAAACAGATGGGGAAACAGTGGAAACAGTGACAGATTTTATTTTTGGGGGGCTGAAAAATCACTGCAGATGGAAAATCACTGTAGCCATGAAATTAAAAAGATGCTTACTCCTTGGTAGAAGTTATGACCAACCTAGACACATATTAAAAAGCAGAGATATTACTTTGCCAACAAAGGTCCATCTAGTCAAAGCTATGGTTTCTCCAGTAGTCATGTATGGATGTGAGAGTTGGACTATAAAAAAAGCTGAGCACCGCAGAACTGATGCTTTTGAACTGTGGTGTTGGATAAGACTCTTGAGAGTCCCTTGGACTGCAAGGGGATTCAACCAGTCCATCCTAAAGGAGATAGTCCTGGGTGTTCATTGGAAGGACTGATGTTAAAGCTGAAACTCTGATACTTTGGCCACCTGATGTGAAGAACTGACTCATTAGAAAAGACTCTGATGCTGGGAAAGATTGAAGGCGGGAGGAGAAGGGGATGACATTAGATGAGATGGTTGGATGGTTGGATCACTGACTCAATGGACATGAGTCTGAGTAAACTCTGGGAGCTGGTGATAGTCAGGGAAGCCTGGAGTGCTGCAGTCCATAGGGTCACAAAGAGTCAGACACGACTGAGCGACTGAACTGAACTGATGTCCTTTGGCAGCCTTGAGTGAGCCACACCTAAAGTCTACACATGATTTTTGTTTGTTTCATGAGCCTTTAAGTGCCCATTTGTTAACCCTGGTTGAACTGTTTTTGGTGACCTTCAAGAAGTAGAGTTATAAGTGATACTACTATTATAATTGCTAATAATGTTACATGTGTACACAGGGTCAGAGTCTTCTATGTTACACACAGAGAGCATAAGCAGCTATTATTATTGTGTATGACGTGATCTGCCTTTATACGAGCTAGAAAGAGGTACCAGATTATGGGAGAGAGAATTAGCAAGAACACACAAAAGTCTGGTGAAAAGGTGAGGAGGTTTCACCTTTAATATCACCAGAACAAGAAATATTGTCCCTGCCTCAAAGGTAGGAATACAGGCTGAGAGAATCAAATAGGGACATGTTGAACAAATGGTCGGGTTGGAGTAGGGACAAACCAATGATTTTAACACCAAGTCCTATGCTATCACCATCAAATAAGAGTTATATCAAACACAATGAAAAATTTCAATGACTGCCTTCCCTCTAAAGATTAAATAGTATCTGAATGATATAAAAGGGGTAGAAACCATTGCAGTTGTTCTTAAAGTGAAATACAATGGAAGGATTTCATTCAAAACACAAATTAATACAAAAGTTAAAAAACAAAATTTGGTGTTTTTTATTTCATTTTTTTCTCCTCTTTTCACTTAACTCTATACACTAATTACATGGATTTTTTGAGAAATGCAGTTATTCTCTAAGGAAGTTGCTTATTTAATTGCATAAAGAACATACCAATTAAAGTTTCAGTTCCATACAATTCAGTTGTTCATTTGTGTCCAACTCTCTGGGACCTCCACGGACTGCAGCATGCCAGGCTTCCCTGTCCACCACCAACTCCTGGAGCTTGCACAAACTCATGTCCATCAAGTCGGTGATGCCATTCAACCATCTCATCCTCTGTTGTCCCCTACTCCTCCTATCTTCAATCTTTCCTAGCATCAGGGTCTTTTCAAGAGTCAGCTCTTTGCATCAGGTGGCCAAAGTGTTGGAGCTTCAGCATCAGCATCAGTCCTTCCAATGAATATTCAGGACTGATTTTCTTTAGGATGGACTGGTTTGATCTCCTTGCAGTCCAAGGGATGCTCAAGAGTCATCTCCAACAGTTGAAAAGCATCAATTCTTTGGCACTCAGCTTTCTTTATAGTCCAACTCTCACATCCTTACTGGAAAATCCATAGTTTTGACAATAAAGATCTTTGCTGGCAAAGTTAAGTCTCTGCTTTTTGATACTGCTGTCTGTTTGTCATAGCTTTTCTTCCAAAGAGCAAGAGTCTTTTAATTTCATGGCCACAGTCACCATCTGCAGTGATTTTGGAGCCTAAGAAAATAAAGTGTGTCACTGTTGCCACTGTTTCCCAATCTATCTGCCATGAAGTGATGGGACTAAAGCCATGATCTTTGTTTTTTGAATGTCGAGTTTTAAGCCAGCCTTTTCACTCTCCTCTTTCACTTTCATCAAGAGGCTCTTTAGTTTCACTTCAATTTCTGCCATAAGGGTGGTGTCATGTGCATATCTGAAGTTATTGATATTTCTCCCGGCAATCTTGATTCCAGCTTATACTTCATCCAGTCTGCCATTTTGCATGATGTACTCTGCATATAAGTTAAATAAGCAAGGTTATAATATACAGCCTTGATGTACTCCTTTCTCAATTTGGAACCATCGTTCTATGTCCAGTTCTAACTGTTGCTTCTTGACCTGCATTCAGATTTCTCAAGAGGCAGGTCAGGTGGTCTGGTATTCCCATCTCTTTCAGAATTTTCCACAGTTCGTTGTGATCTACACAGTCAAAGGCTTTAGCGCAGTCAATGACGCAGAAGTAGATGCTTTTTTGGAATTCTCTTGCTTTTTCTGTGCTCCATCAGATGTTGGCAATTAGATCTCTGGTTCCTCTGCCTTTTCTCAATCCACCTTGACCATATGGAAGTTCTCAGTTCAGGTACTGCTGAAGCCTAGCTTGGAGAATTTTGAGCATTACTTAGCTAGTGTGTGAAATGAGTGTGACTGTGTGGTAGTTTGAACACCCTTTGGCATTGTCTTTCTTTGGGATTGGAATGAAAACTGACCTTTTCCAGTTCTGTGACCACTGCTGAGTTTTCCAAATTTCCAATTTCCAAATTGAATGCAGCACTTTCACAGCATCGTCTTTTCGGATTTGAAATAACTCAGTTGGAATTCTATCACCTCCACTAGCTTTGTCCGTAGTGATGCTTCCTAAGGCCCACTTGATTTCGCACTCCAGGATGTCTGGCTCTAGGTGAGTGATCATGCCATCGTGGTTATCTGGGTCATGAAGATCTTTTTTGCATAGTTCTTTTGTGTATTCTTGCCACCTCTTTTTCATATCTTTTGCTTCTGTTAGATCCATACAGTTTCTGTCCTTTATTGTGTCCATCTTTGAATGAAATGTTCCCTTGGTATCTCTAATTTTCTTGAAGAGATCTCTAGTCTTTCCCATTCTATTGTTTTCCCCTATTTCTTTGCATTGATTACTTAGGAAGCCTTTCTTATCTCTGTTATTCTTTGGAACTCTGCATTCAGATGGAGATGCATTTTATCTGAAACTAAAGTTTACTTAACATTTACTACTTGCAGGCCTTCTTCCATGTACTTCCTAGACATTAACTGACACCATTAAAGCCCTTGCAGAGTAAGACAATTACTCCCAGAGGAACTTCTGTTCTTTGCTCAGATAACAGGAGCCAAAGCATAGACAGATGAAGGAACTCACCTCTGATGACAGAGATAAGAAAGGGTGAGGTCAGGATGCAATTCTGGGCAGTTGGGACTTACCTGGTGGCTCAGATGGTAAAGCGTCTGCCCATAATGTGGGAGACCCAGGTTCAATCACTGGGTTGGGGAGATATCCTGGAGAAGGAAATGGCAACCCACTCCAGTATTCTTGCCTGGAAAATCCCATGTACAGAGGAACCTGGTAGGCTACAGTCCATGTGGCTGAAAAGAGTCAGACACCACTGAGCGACTTCACTTTCTTTCTTTTCTTTTTGGGCTGAAAAATGTGACCCAGAGCAGTTGGATCAGTCCTATGAGGCTTCTAAGTAAAATGACACAGATCCTTCAAGGCCTAGTAACACTTCTGGTAATATAAGAAATCCATATGGGGCTAGGTATTTGAATATTTTCATTTGGAATATGAGCACAATTCATGTTCAGGGGCAGACTCAGCTTAGCAGTCTGAAATTAGACTCTTTGGGTCTAATCCTTGTCTACCTATCAGCTACTACCACAAGCCAGCTTATTGACCTTGGTTTCCATATATGTAAACTGTGGGCACAGGAATATAGACTGCTTAATTGAACCACAGGCTAATATGAAAGATGACAACAGATGAATACAATATTTGCATATTCTATTCTTAGGTCCAGTAGTCATGTACAAGGTGAGAATTAGACCATAAAGAAGGTTGAGTGCTGAAGAATTGATGCTTTCGAATTGTGGTGCTGGACAAGACTCTTGAGAGTCCCTTGGACTGCCAGAAGGTCAAACCAGTCAATCCTAAAGGAAATCAACCCTGAACATTCATTGGAAGGATTGTTGCTGAAGCTGAAGTTCTAACACTTTGGCCACCTGATATGAAGAGCTGACTCATTGGAAAAGCCTCTGATGCTGCAAAATACTGAAGGCAAAGGAGAAGGGGACAACAGATGAGGAGATGGTTAGATAGCATTACTGACTCAATCAGTCAGAAGTGAGTTAGTGACTGAACAACAATTTCTTAGGTCTTGTATTTTTCCTATTGTTAGTGGAATGATTTACTAATAGACTTGGTTCCAACAGTCTGTAAGTAAAGTGTGGACTGCCATGAGGCATAGATGATTTACATGAACTGGATGACCTTTCATATATATGACTCTGTAAAACTCAATAAAATCAACACATTTCAACTGGAATTTGCTGTCACTTTAAGGAAGCCCCTATTGGCAGTCCTTAAAATGAGATATATTTGAAATATTAGCAACAGGCAGTGAAAAGGGCACACCAATTGAAAACTACTCATGAATTGATCAGGATGAGAAAAGGGAAATAAAGAGATGTCTCCAAGGAACCGTTCTGACTGTAACTTAATCCTAAAGTCAAAGAGTAGAAGGAGAAAAGAAAACATCATTCAACTGCTCAGCATTGAATTAAAAGAGTAAGAAATCGCGGCTGTAGAACAGAGAAAGACAAACGCATGGAGAAAAGCCAAGAATTTAACATTTCAGTGGAGTGGAGATTACTGTGGCTGCAAATTACCTGAATTTCCCTACAGGGAATCATGTTCTCTTTTAAAGGAAAGAGGCATACTATAACCAAACTCATTACAATTACACTTTCAAGTAACATTCCTTTCAAGAGTAAATATGTGTTAAAAATAGAGTGCAAAAAGTCTGCCTATGGATCATAAAAAGATGATTTGGAAAACAAAACTCATGGCTCTGTAAGTTACATTGGATGTACTCTATAAAGAACAGCTTGTTTCTCGTGTTTAATCTCCAGGCAGTCACGAAGAGGCTTTTTGTTCATCACAGTTTCAGATAGCTAGTGCTACCTCAAAATAGTCATTCAGTTGTCCTAAATATCATCTGTTACTCTTCTGAAGAATCACCAAATAATCCTAGAGAATATGTAATTTCACAAGTTCCTCACTCAACTTGGTTAGTGATTAGTTCTAACCAAGTGCTAGAGGCCTGAATTACTTCAAAAAGCTTTTGTTAGGTGGATACCAGGTATTGCCCACTCTGAGGGCAGTTACTTGTCCTGGCACCAGTTCACTCAAACTAGATGCTTGCCCTGGTCCATGTGAACCACATATCTAGTTTTACTGTTCAAAAGAGCTGTCTTTTGCCTCCACCTGCCTGGGATCTCATTAAATGATTTTCCCCTCCCTCACCCAAGAACATTTCTGCTCGTGGAGGTTCCCAGAAACATCCAGCAGTCACTGTGATGAGTAGAGCTATGTCAGGGCTCGACTTTGGATTAACCTGATTCCACGTGAAAATTGAGATATTCAAAACTGGTACACTAAGGGATCATGGAATCACTTTAGATATACCAAATGTGCATTTAAATTATGGTTTGTGTCACAGAATTTGATTGTGAAATATATCAGGAGCTCATAAGCTAGGGTCCCCTTTCCCTGTAGTATCATCCATCATAATCTCAGCGGTGTCCATCCCTCTTAGTCAAGCCAATTTCTTGCCTCTCTGAGAGCAGCCATTGGCACTGTCCATTTCTTGCATCAAGGCTTTGACGTAGGAGTTCAGGTGATGTCTCATATGAACCACACATCAAAACATCAAAACTAGGGGGATCTTGCATTTAAAATACCAGTGAAAGAACTTTCAATTCTGACTACTTGCTACAAAGCTTATTTGCATTCTTAATTCCGTATTTAATGTGTAATTCTACACCAGAGATTAAGCTCCTCTCCCTAGTATCAGAGTGATCAGATTCATCACAAGAAGCACTTCCTGAATGGATCACTAGTTTGGCAGGCTCTCTTTCCAAATATATTAACATTCAGTTCAGTTCAGCTCAGTTCAGTCACTCAGTCATGTCCAACTCTTTGCGACCCCATGAACCACAGCACGCCAGGCCTCCCTGTCCATCACCAACTTCCAGAGTTTACTCAAACCCATGACAATCGAGTTGGTGATGCCATCCAGCCATCTCATCTTCTGTTGTCCCCTTATCCTCCTGCCCCTAATCCCTCCCAGCATCAGGGTCTTTCCCAATGAGTCAACTCTTCGCATGAGGTGGCCAAAGTACTGCAGTTTCAGCTTCAGCATCAGTCCTTCCAATGAACACCCAGGACTGATCTCCTTTAGGATGGACTGGTTGGATCTCCTTGCAGTCCAAGGGACTCTCAAGAGTCTTCTCCAACACCACAGTTCAAAAGCATCAATTTTTCGGCACTCAGCTTTCTTCACAGTCCAACTCTCACATCCATGCATAACCACTGGAAACACCATAGCCTTGACCAGATGAACCTTTGTTGGCAAAGTAATGTCTCTGTTTTTTAATATGCTATCCAGGTTGGTCATAATTTCCTTCCAAGGAGTAAGTAAGCGTCTTTTAATTTCATGGCTGCAATCACCATTTGCAGTGATTTTGGAGCCTAAGAAATAGTCTGAACTGTTTCCACAGCTTCCCCATCTATTTGCCATGAAGTGATGGGAACAGATGCCATGATCTTAGTTTTCTGAATGTTGAGCTTTAAGCCAACTTTTTCACTCTCCTCTTTTACTTTCATCAAGAGGCTTTTTAGTTCCTCTTCACTTTCTGCCATAAGGGTGGTGTCATCTGCATATCTGAGGTTATTGATATCTCTCCCGGCAATCTTGATTCCAGCTTGTGCTTCCTCCAGCCCAGCGTTTCTCATGATGTACTCTGCATATAAATTAAATAAGCAGGGTGACAATATACAGCCTTGACGTACTCCTTTTCCTATTTGGAACCAGTCTGTTGTTCCATGTCCAGTTCTAACTGTTCTTCCTGTCCTGCATACAGGTTTCTCAAGACACAGGTCAGGTGGTCTGGTATTCCCATCTCTTGAAGAATTTTTCACAGTTTATTGTGATCCACACAGTCAAAGGCTTTGGCATAGTCAATAAAACAGAAATAGATGTTTTTCTGGAACTCTCTTGCTTTTTCGATGATCCAGCAGATGTTGGCAATTTGATCTCTGGTTCCTCTGCCTTTTCTAAAACCAGCTTGAACATTTGGAAGTTCACGGGTCATGTATTGTTGAAGCCTGACTTGGGGAATTTTGAGCATTAATTTACTAGCGTGTGAGATGAGTGCAATTGTGTGGTAGTTTGAGCATTCTTAGGGATTGCCTTTCTTTGGGAAAGGCAGTAACATTTTCTTTGGGAAAGGCATATTAACAATATTAATAAGATAATCCAAGGAAAGACACTTGCTTTTGATTTTTTTATCACTGTATTAACAAATATTTTTCTGCCTTGGAGTTTGGTGTTGTATTAGACCAAAGCCTCTTTTATCCTACATTTTCAATCAGAATCTTCTCTAGAACAAAATGTGCCATCATGTAGCAGCAAAGTCTGATGCTTAAATGATCCACAACAAAGACATATATCTCAGAGAAGAAGGAAACTGGATAGAACTGCTGGGAATGAAACAGAAATAGTGATTGCCCAGGCAAAGTACCTTGGAATATCTGGGATTCCAAGGGATTTTTTTTTTTTTCCTTTAAATACTGGTGTCTAGACAGCTGATGCATATAATGCTTTGGCTATGATGATATATCTGTAAGAATGATAAAAGAGAAGAAGAAATAGTGGTTGATGTTGTGCTATTTTTTGCAAGTATTTAGGCTCCTTGGAATTTGAAAAATGAAAATACAATGAATTCTCACATCTACTTTCACAGGTCTGATGCTTGGTGGCTAGTCCAGGTGATAGTGGGGGAAATACAGCCCAGAGTATCATACATGGCAACAGAGGCTCCTGAAGCTGCTCTGAGGACACAATAGCCATCCCAGTTTTCATCCTGTTTCAGTTATAGATTTATTTACTGTATCAGTTCAGTTCAGTTGCTCAGTTGTGTCCAACTCTTTGTGACCTTATGGACTGCAGCATGCCAGGCTTCCCTGTCCATCACAACTCCCAGAGTTTGCTCAAACTAATGTCCACTGAGTCAGTGATGCCATCCAGCCATCTCATCCTCTGTCGTCCTCTTCTCCTTCTGCCTTCAATCTTTCCCAGCTTTCTAATGAGTCAGCTTTTCCCATCAGGTGGCCAAAGTATTGGAGCTTCAGCCTCAGCATCAGTCCTTCCAATAAAAAATCAGGATTGATTTCCTTTAGGACTGACCACCTTGCAGTCCAAGGGACTCTCAAGAGTCTTCTCCAACACCACAGTTCAAAAGCATCAATTCTTTGGCACTCAGCTTTCTTTATGGTCCAACTGTCACATCCAAACACGAAAACTGGAAAAACCATAGCTTTGACTAGATGGACCTTTGTCGGCAAAGTAATGTGTCTGCTTTTTAATATGCTGTCTAGGTTGGTCATGGCTTTTCTTCCAAGAAGCAAACATCTTTTAATTTCATGGTTGAAGTCACCATCTTAAGTGAGTTTGGAGCCCAAGAGAATAAAGTCTATCACTGTTTCCATTGTTTCCCCATCTATTTGCCATGAAGCGATGGGACTGGATGCCATGATCTTTGTTTTTCTGAATGTTGAGTTTTAAGCCAGCTTTTACACTCTCACTTCCATCAAGTGGTTCTTTAGTTCCTCTTCACTTTCTGCCATAAGGGTGGTGTCATCTGCATATATGAGGTTATTGATATTTCCTCCGGTAATCTTGATTCCAGTTTATGATTCATTCAGCCTGGCATTTCTCATGATGTACTCTGCATATTAGTTAAATAAGCAGGGTGACAATATACAGCCTTCATGAACTCCTTTCCCAATTTGGAATCAGTCTATTTTTCCACGGTCAAAGGCTTCAGTACGGTCAGTGAAGCAGATGTTTTTCTGGAATTCCCTTACTTTTTCTATGATCTGACAGATGTTGGCAATTTGATCTCTGGTTCCTCTGCCTTTTCTAAATCCAGCTTGAACATCTGGAAATTCTCAGTTCATGTACTGTTGAAGTCTAGCCTGGAGAATTTTGAGCATTACTTTGCTAGCGTGAGATGAATGCAATTGTGCAACAATTGGAACAGTTGGAACATTCTTTGGCACTGCCTTTCTTTGGGATTGGAATGAAAACTGACCTTTCCCAGTCCTGTGGCCACTGCCAAATTGTCCAAATTTGCTGGCATGTGGTGTGCAGCACTTTCACAGCATCATCTTTTAGGATCTGAAATAGCTCAGCTGTAATTCCATCACCTCCACCAGCTTTGTTCATAGTGACAACTACTATATATAAAATAGATAATCAACAAGGACCTATTGTATAGCACAGGGAATTCTACTCAATACTTTGTAATAACCTATAAGGAAGAGGAATCTGAAAAAGAATGGATATATGTATATATGTGTGTGTGTGTATGAATCAGTTTGCTATGTACTTGAAAGCAATACAACCCTGTAAATCAACTATACTCTAATATAATTAAAAAAGAAGTTTACTGCCAATAAATTCAAACTGCCAGAGACCAGGGCACAAAAGCTATGCAGTAACCTCAGACCATGCTTAGAAGGATCCTGAGCGTGGGTCAGTTTTCATCGTCCCAAAATTCTTAATGATTTTTGAACGAAGGAGCCTCATGCTTTCAACTTGCATTGGGCTTCACAAATTGTGTCACCCATCCTGAGCTCTAGCTGTGTCTGACTGTGATTTTTATATCTGATCAATATGGAATCTAGTTCAGATACTACTGGGTTGCCCAAAAATTTTGTTTGGATTTTTCTGTAAGCTGTAATGGAAAAACCTGAATGAAATTTTTGGCCAACCCAAGAGTTTACTACTCAACATTTACTTATTCAACAAGGATTTTCAAAACACTTAGCATCTGTTAGGTACTGTGATAGGTCACAGGACAGGTAACTCTGCTCTTAAAAACTTTTAACTCCTAGTTGAGGAGTAGAGACAAGTAATAGATATTCAATGAAGTATGATAAAAACCATGAGAGTCAAGTGTAGGATCCTATTGGAGCACATGATAGAGTTACCTAAACTCTTCATGTAAAAAAGTCGACATTTTGGGATATGGATGGTCAAACTATGTTTTCTTTGTTTCAAAAGTGGTATGTACTATATCTGTTTCAGTACATTAGTAGTACACTTTCTGCTACAATTAGCCCTGGTAGGATTTATGCTGTTTTATCACAGAAGGTTTTTACAAGTTTCTAATAGTATGAGAAAGGAAGACAGATTATTCTTTCCTTGTTAACTTAAGGCTGGTAACTCTTCCCCTTTCAGTGAAATGAAACGATGAGCAACTTTCAGTGAATTGTTTGGAAAACATTTCCCCCAGAGTTAAGAGACACATAAGTCCTTCTCATGTCTGCTGCTAAAGAGGACATGCTTAATTCATTATGTTCTCGGTGTCCCTAATCATTTCGTTAATCCTTTCCCCCCTTTCTTCTACCCCGATGCCCACGTTAGGAGGTCCACATTTCAAGCGCGGCAACCCAAAGTGGAACAATGCCACTGCTGACGTCCCATCTGTCCTGTGCAGGATGGTGGGCATGTCTAGTAATAAATGATACGAAAAGGTCTTTTATTGACAAGCTGCCACACGCTGTTTGCATTAGCGAATCTGAGAAGATGATGGCTGCTTCCCTTGGTCCCCATGGTACTGGGCTCAGTGAGATAGCAGAAAGCGCTCTGGTTTACTTAGAGCATTGATAACACCTCTAAATAATTAACTGAGGACTTCCTGTCTTCAATTACTTAATGCTTTTTTTTTTTAACATCTTGAGAGGATTATAAGCAATTTATGGATTTCACATGATGAGTGCATTTGCCTCTATTCCCACAAAGCATTTATGGGATCATGTTTCTAAAGCTTTGAGGTAATTAAAAATAAGCATGGAGACAATGGGGCTGGTGCTAGGTGCCCTCTTTCATTTCTGTCATTTCTAGGGACCTAGATTCTCAGGCTCCTGGATGACTAGGGCTACAGCTTCATCAGTGTTTGACTGTGACTTAGGGAATGCCGCGGTTTTGGAAATGATGAGAAAAATCAAAACCTTTATCTCTGGGGGGGGGGGGGGTTCCGGCAGCTCTTCAATCAAATGTTTGAGATTGCATGTGAAATAAATTTGATTATTTTAGTTCATTTCATAAACTCAATAAAACAGTCATTCCCATCATAAAATAGTTCCCTACTGAATTTGATCAGTCAACTAACCATGGAACTGAATTTTCCCTGGCAGATAAAATGTGTGAACACTACACAGGTCTCGGGTTTCAGATTTTCTAACGCCAAGCACCACACCTATCCCATAGGAACTACATATATGAGGGTATACTTAGTAAGGTTTTTTTGAATAAAGGTATATTTACTCATTTAACAAAGAAATCTGTTTAGGACTATATTGTCCAAGTGAAGTACCTTGTAAATCTGTCTAAAATAATACAGAAGGATGGATGAAATGAATTCTAACAGAATTTTTTTCCCTTTTAAAATCTTAAAAGAACTAAAGTTAAGTGGAAAAACTTTAAAATGTTTATCCCAATAAAAGAGGAACTTCAGCATTAAGTTATGCACATGAAATCTTCTCTGACATGAAAAAAGTCATAAAAAATGATAATAGAACTGGTGGAGTGAAAGTATTTAAACAAAAATCTTTGCAATTATTTTATAATTAAGGAGGTTATTGATTCTGTTGATTTGAACAACACAACTGAATTTGGTCTGCTGGCATGTAACTGTTGCTTTCTAAAAATGGAAACCATTACAGATGGCAATAGTTTGAAGCCTATGTTGATTGAGTAGACAGATTCTGTAGGAAGAGAATTCTTCATCCTTGTATCCCAGTTTATGGTGAAACTTTTATCGCTACAAAGTCTTCATAGACCTTAACTTTGCTTTCAAAACTCTGTAAATTAACATTCCACGGCCTTTCTAAGTCATTCTTTTGATTTCTTCTACCCCATTCAGTACAGAGTTCTGCTGGAGCAGCACTACGCAAGCTAGTCCTTAACTTGTCACTAGCATCGGGAGCTTCTTAACAGCAGCAGTCTAATTTTGGAGCACTTAATATACTATCTAGAACACAACAGGCAGGCTACATGTCTTTTATTTTTTTGAATGAAATGGTATTCTGATTTCCTTATAGATGGAAGCAGTAAATGCCTTGGGCACCCCAAGTAGGCCAGTCTTCACCTTCATCTTTCAAATATGGATATTAACACATTATTGACCAGAGATGTACTAACGCGACAGGCATTAGTTTCTGCAAAAATTCCCTGGTCAGTAATGTGTTTAAAACATCCCTCACTTACAAGGATGTGATGAGAATCACAGGAGTCAAAATGCAATGGTTCTTTAAAATTATAAATCACCATATACATGTAAGTTTTTACCATGGAAAATAACATCATTTTCATTACTGGTGATGATTTTCATTTTACTGAAATAAGGAACAAATTTGATCATCTAAATGGATGAGGGCTTTCCCATCCCCATTATCATCGGCTTAGTTCAGGATCGTCAGATCAGGATTGCAATGTGCTAGACCACAAATATTTTATTAAGCACCTTCTGTAAGCTTATGGCACTTTTGGAAAACAGTGGACATCTGTCAGTGAGTGCTTGCTGTGTGTCAGAGAATTGTCCAGTTGAGAGTAAATCACGATGAATTTATTTTTTCCACCTGTACAGCACAGCCTGTGCCTCCTCTAAGAAAAAATCAGGCTTGCTTTTCCAGGCCTTCCTGTACTTCTGTGTGAATTTCATCATCCCTGGTATCAATGTCCCCTGCTAAGTATAGGCTCCAATGGAAGGAAGGCATTCATTCACTCAGGAAGACTGCAGAAAGGGTGGGGGTGGGTGGGAAGTGTTTGGGGGAGCGGGGGCGGGGGGGGGGGGTTCTGACAATATGGAAAGAGTGAAAGTTTGTAAACTCTTGCTTATGTTCTCAAAAACTAAACAAATTTACACAGCTGTCTGGGATGATTCAATAGTCTAAATGATGAGCTAAGTCACTAATTCTCTTGAAGCATTCTATTCCGTACAATGGGGGTAATAATTCTCTCTGCTCCATAGGTTTGTGATGAGGATCAAATTAAACAGTAAATGCCAAGGCTTAGGACAGTATTCAACACATTAAATTCACTTATTCACAAACATTTATTTAGCACCTACTGCTGTGTCATGGATTGTTCTGGGTGCTCAAGGTACAGGATTGCAGTAGGGAGAGATACTTCCATAGGAGCAGGACATAAAAAGGCAAATAAAAAGCAAACACTGTCAGGCAATGTAAGGTCTGTGGTGAAAATAAAACAAGGTGATGTGATGGTGTATTAGCAAAGCTGACCTAGACTGGGTAAGTCAGAAATTGCTTTTATTCAGGAGTGACATTCAGACTAAAACATGTTAATTATTATTATAATCACTGCTAGTAATTTCTGACACTATACTATAATACTGTACTATTATTATATTATTAAAGCTAATTATAATATATGTTATAATAAGCAACAAAATAATACAATTACTATTAATTAATGTTAATAATAACAACAAATTGTCACAACCAGTCAACTGTCAACTATTCTGTGTATTAATTACCCATACAGTAGATAAATTTCAGCCTCTGGTTGATTTTTCTCCTTCCTTCAAGTACATTCCTGGCTCTCCTAGTCCCATTAACTACAAGCATATCCTTGGGGAATGAAAATGCATCTTACTGTTAGTCTGGGGAAAAAAAAAACAAACCTTAATACCGATGCAAAAACCCTACACATAATGCATATCAAAGCCAAATATAAATTATTTCTGAAGTTATCTGCTGTTGTGGCTTATTGCTGCCAGTGTGGGCTCCTCTATTAGCATGGATAAGTGGGACCTGACCATATGTCAAGAGAACACGTCCTCGCGAAGTGACCTCATATATCAAACACACACCCCTGGGAGGCTCTGCCCTCCTAACCACAGTGACAGACTCTTCCGGTAGGTTTTCCTCTTTTTTTTTTTTTTTTACCTGTGACCGTATGCTGCCTCTTGTCAGTGGTGCCAGTGTAGATGAGACCTTTCCCGACCTGCCTGAGCTGGTACTCTTTAATGACGCCATTTGGCTTTGGAGGGACATGCCAACTCACATGCAGAGCCTCTGCACTGGGGGCCGTAACTCTAGGCGGAGGGATATTCTGCGGGATTCCTTGGGTGGTAGCTGCAACGACCTGAAAACACAGGAATTAAACAGCAATTTCTTGGACTAGTACACTAGGTATTCTGATCAATGAGAATGTCACTTTTGTTTTAAAATGTTGTTGTCTTAGCCTGGCATATCATTAGCGGGGCTTAGAGAAGCAGTCCCTCTTTTTAAAATTCTTTCTCTCCCATCCTATTCAAACAATGAAATCTGACCTTGAATGTATTCCGTAAGTCTTCGACTACCATTTATCACAACGGTTCAACAACAGTTTTGATGGCAGAGCGCAGTCCTCAGTTTAAACAAGTAAAATCTGGCTGGCAGACTGTCTTACTAGAGAACTCTTGATAACTCTCTTCCATATGGCCCATCGGTGTCTTTGCATTTTAACAGCCTGATTTTGTACATTTTAAGCACCAGTAAATTTGGAGCAAAACCCACATCTGAACTTGCTTGCATATAATATACTTCGAACAGTGTAAATGGGCAGCCTTTTTGCTACTCCTCCTATGATGCCCAGGATGACTTTATAGTGTCTGCACCAATGTTCTAGAAAGAGAACCAAGTGAGAAGAAAGAAAGGGTAAATCAACCAGTGATTTGCTCAACATTGTCAGAATATATTTGGGTGGAAAAGTTGGCTGCCTTTGTTTTTTCACAGAATTAAGTCTGATTTCGCTTTTTCACGGATTGTTTTGGCATCTGGTAGGAAGGAGCTGCGTTATGTGAAAAGCACAGAATCGTTCTAGGACCCTTTGGACCATAATTTTTGATTGGGCCAATCAGCTGCCATCTGTCTAGATGGCAGGGTGCAACTGATGGGTATGAATGAATGTTGTATTTGGATGGTTCTTCAACAGTGTTCAAAGATGCTGAGCTTCTCAAGTTTAAACCATATGAAAACTGCATTTCCTCTGACTAGTTTGGCATCAGTGAAATGGCTCTTCCCTTATTTTCCTCCCAAATTGTTTGATTGCTTCTTCCTTTTTCCATTTAGTGGCTCTCTCAAGGTGGCTGGTCAACTATGGTTTTTGGGTTTTGTCCCTCTGTCTATTGTTAAATGACCACATTCAAACTCATTGCTTCAAATTCCTCCATAGATCTTTCCAACAAATTTCAGTCACTTCTTAATCCAGCTTCTGACTAGACACTTTCACTTAAAGTACCAAATAATATTGCTCCAACAGTATGTGAACCGAGAACTTCCAGATGTACAACCTGGATTTAGAAAAGGCAGAGGAACCGGAGATCAAATTACCAAGATCCACTGGATCATAGAAAAAGCAAGAGAATTCCAGAAACACATCTGCTTCATTGACTATGCTAAAGCCTTTGACTGTGTGGGTCACAGCAAACTGTGGAAAAATTTTCAAGAGATGGGAATATCAGACCATCTTACCTGCCTCCTGAGAAACCTGTATGCAGGTCAAGAAGGAACAGTTAGAACCGGACATGGAACAACAGACTGGTTCAAAATTGGGAAAGGGGTACATCAAGGCTGTATATTGCCATCTACTTATTTAATTTCTATGCAGAATACATATGACATGTCAGGCTGGATGAATCACAAGCTGGAATCAAAATTGCTGGGAGAAATATACCTCAGATATGCCGATGACATCACCCTAATGGCAGAAAGTGAGGAGGAACTAAAGAGCCTCTTAATGAAGGTGAAGAGGAGAGTGAAAAAGCTGGCTTAAAACTCGACATTCAAAAAACTGAGATCATGGCATCTGGTCCCATCACTTCATGGCAAATAGATGGGGAAACAATGGAAACAGTGACAGACTTTATTTTCTTGGGCTCCAAAATCACTGCAGATAGTGACTGCAGTCATGATATTAAATGATGCTTGCTCTTTGGAAGAAAAGGTATGACCAACCTAGATAGCATATTAAAAAGCAGAGACATGACTTTGCTGACAAAGGTGCATATAGTCAAAGCTATGGTTTATCCAGTAGTCATGTATGGATGTAGCAATTGGGCTCTAAAGAAGGCTGAGAGTCGAAGAATTGATGCTTTTGAACTGTGGTGTTGGAAAAGACTCTTGAGAGTCCTTTCGACTGCAAGGTGATCAAACCAGTCAAATCAGTACTGAATATTCATTGGAAGAACTGATGATGAAGCTGAAGCTCCAAATTTTTGGCCACCTGATGCAAACAGCTGATTCATGGAAAAGACCCTGGTGCTGGGAAGGATTGAAGGCAGGAGGAGAAGTGGGTGACAGAGGATTAGATGGTTGGATGGCATCATCAACTCAATGGATATGAGTTGAGCAAACTCTGGGAGACAGTGAAGGACAGGGAAGTGCTACTGTCCAGAGGGTTGCAAAGACTCGGACATGACTGAATGACTGAACAACAACCATTCTGCTATCTTCTCCTCCTCTTAAATATATTTTTGAAAGCTTTAAAAATGTTAATCATTCTTTACTTTTAACTTTTCTTCTTTTTAAAAAAACTGAATTGTGTTAGTTTCAGGCATACGCCTAAACGACTCAGTTATATATATGTGTGTGTGTGTGTGTTTGTGTGTGTGTGTGTATTCTTATTCAGATTCTTTCCCCTATAGATTATTATGAAATATTGAGCATAGCTCCCTATGCTATACAGTAGGTCATTGTTTATTTTATATATAATAGTTTGTATATATTAATCCCAAATTCCTAATTTATCCCTTCTCCCCACTTTCCCCTTTGGTAATCATAAACTTGTTTTCTATGTCTGTGAAACTATTTTTATCTTGTAAATATGTCCTTTCTTACAAAGAAAAGACTTTGTATCCATTCTTTTAGATTATACACATAAGTGGTATCATATGTTATTTGACTTTCTCTGGTTTATTCACTTAGTATAATAATCTCTTGGTCTGTCAATGTTGCTGTAAACAGCATTATTTAATTATCTTTTATGGCTGACTAATATTCATATATATATACTATGAATATATATTTTTGTTTTTTGATTTGCTTGCAAAATGGCACCATGACCTACAAATTGGTCAAGCCAGATACTTTGAAAATGCCTATGATACTTTGTTTTTATTCCCCTACATACAGTTGACTACTGAGTTTTGTCAAGGCTGTTGGAGAATCCTTGCAACTGTTTTATTTCTCTATGTCAGACTCCTCTGTTTTACAAGAAATGGCAATTTTTGTTGAAATGATATTTAAATAGAATTTCTGTTTTTAAACTGAGAAATGGCTTGGGAATTATTATGAATTTATTGAAGACCAACTAAAAAGTGGTTGGTGAAGGAGAAGGGGATTAAGAGGATAATATTGGTTCAAGTTTTTTTTCTTTTTGTGAAGGAAACATTGAAATTTGAATAAATCTCTCAGTGATCTATCCTTTCAGATGGAAGTGTTGGTACTCAGTTGAAATGCCATATGGACACCCTACTTTATTGGGGTGGACACTGTTTTCTGTCACTGGAAACATTACTCATAACCTGGACCTTCCTACAGTCTTAACACTGGGCAATTCTGTCTAGAGTTTAGGCAGACTCCTCTCACCTTGCTGCTGGTGGTACAGCCAGCAACTGTGCAAGCTTTCAGCTGATATGAATATTCCATAAAGGGCTGAATTCCTTCTGTATCAGAGAAGCTCAGTGATGTTCCTCGAAAACATTCAATCCCATTTCGGAGAAGAATGTAGGCAATAATAGGACCTAAAAGAGGCAGACAAATGCCTGAATTTGAGTGTGGGATTCTTTGAACTATTTGCAAACAAATTAGATGGCTTAGAGTTCTGAAGAAGTGGGATAATATAGCATTATTTAATTTTAATTTGCTATTACGTTGCTATGTTCAAGCAGTTCTTAATTATACTCACTTTTATAGAGGGGATAGATTCTTGACATAAATAATCAGAGTCAGTTGTTTATTTCCCCTCAACTATCAAACATTTACTTTCAAAACTATTTTGCCCTCCCATAACATGCTTTGCTTATTTGAAAGCAGCTCAGATATATGCTGGGATTCCAGGAAAATAATAATTTTGGGCTAAAAATTTGTGAGGGCTAATTCACAAATGAATGATTAGTTGGCACAAAACTGAAGTTCTCTTTTTAGTGGTTAGATGTATGCCAATTAAATGCATCTCACTAATTTCAGTTCCCTTATGGATTTAATGGGATTATGTTATTTCAATTTTAAAAATAGTTTAATACCATTTGATTGTATAGGTTTCTTCCAGCTTAAGACTATTACATCATCAAGATGATCCATTTTTGTCCACCTGGGGGGACTCACTCCTTCAGGCACATCTTCTTTTGTTCTGGCTCTAACCGCCTTGCTGAATCCTCGCCCATAGCGATTCCACGCAGAAATCCTATATTCATACATCATGTAGGGCTCCAGGTTCACATCTGGAAAGACAGAAAATCAGACAGTAAGTTTTTTCAAAAAATTAAAAAACTTTTTACCATCCTATTGAAAATGAATATCAAAACCTTTAATGAGCTAAAAATAAATGCTTAATGTTCTAATCCCAGTGTATGTAAATAAAAACATGAATGTCTTTACTTTCTGAACCATAAAAAATATTGTCTTTATTACAATATTTAGAAATATGAAAGACACAGAGATATGAAATTAGAGAGAATAGAGTTCACCTTTCTGAATAGAGAACTATGGATACATTAGAAAACAGATTGAAAAATAAAAGCATTCAACTAATGTATA
This sequence comes from Cervus canadensis, assembly GCF_019320065.1. Lineage (NCBI taxonomy): Eukaryota > Metazoa > Chordata > Mammalia > Artiodactyla > Cervidae > Cervus > Cervus canadensis. The sequence continues at coordinate 59,486,543 of NC_057398.1, read as the reverse complement.
TTAGACGTTAATGCTTCCCAAGTTCATGATCTCTTCTGCATGAGGCAGGTTTGGCAACATTCTTTTATAATTTTATTATTATAAGCTTTACCAATTATTACATTGTCAATATTACTTTATTAAATTACTATATGAATTATAATGTAGTAGTTATGAGATACAGGAATTGAAACTTAGCACATCATAATACCATTTTAGTGAATAAAAATGAATTCACACTCCATTATACATGCTGTATATACTGCACTACATATTCTTCCTTCCATCTTCCACCAAGCCAGAAAACAAAAATCAAACCAACCAATCTAATTAAAACAACAAAGCCAACTTGCTGAGATTTTTGGTCTGGCTGAAGTTTTAGATAATCATCCACGTGATTCAATGGTGTCTCAAAAGTTGTCTGAAACATCTTAGTTCAATTCTGAGTTTTAATAACTTCAGAAGTACAAATGCTACAAATTTACCAAAAACATTCCTTGAAAGTTTAATTATTTAAATCTGCTTTCCATTTAATTAATTCTGTGAATTTTGAATATGTACATGTGTATTTTTCTGTGGCAGTTTCTGATAACTTTTTCTTAGACAGGAGGGTCAGAAGAGGTCCTCCTTGGCTGCCAGGCCACCTGCTGTATCTCCACTGGAGGCAGGTTAATTCTCAGCTCCGTCCACTTGGGTTATTTTATCACATTCTCTTTACATGCATCTCCTTACAATAAACCCTACTCTGCTTCTTTTATAGAATTAGTATGAAAATAAAATTCAGTAAGTTATGTTGCAGAACTTCATAAAATATTAATTGCTATAAAAATGTATTTCTGTCTTCATTTTTCTCAGGGTAACTCCTGCTTTGTACCTGTGATGACCACCACTGAGTTCCCAGATCTCCCTTCTGTCCAGAGACCTCTTGGCCAGAGTCTACATTTCTTAGTTACAGTTTGGTGTAATCACATTACTTATCAACAATGGAAGGAGCATGGGAAGTGACATAGGCAATTTGTGCATCACTTTCTAAAGAGGAAATCACTTGCCTTCCATTTGCATTCTTATCCCCTTCTGATGGGCTAGAACTAGGGTGTTGGGTAACTCAGGCTGTACCACTTGGATGCATGATGAAGAATCTAGATCCTGAATGACACTGTGGGAGTGAGCTGCCCACCCACAGATGGTAACTAGAGTTTTGAATATCTTGTTATAATAGATTAAACTACTCATTACAAGTACCTATTATTCTGTACATTTCAAGCCCACGTTTCCATTTCTAACTTTATCTATGGCAGCTCTCCACACTTCATTTCTGTTCTTTCCTTCACTGTATTTCATTCTCCTTTGACTCTCTCATGTCTTATCCTTGTTTCTATATTCTCCCATGAGGGCTGGTTTTTCAAAGACATTCCCAGCCCATAAAAGCATTTTATTTATTTTTTTTGCTTTTGGTTTACACATAAGAAATCATTTGTTGAAATTTTACCTTACCTCAATCATCTCTCTCATTTCTCAGAGCTCTTTGTTCCTTGCCAGAATTTTTAACTCTCCTTCTTTCATCTTTAACTTGCAAACTCAGAATCATTTTATACATTACATGGTGTGACTATTCTGATAATTGAGGATGTTGGGTATTAGGGGGTGTATGTTTGTTCAATATTTACTTGTTAACTGCTGAAATGTCCCATACATATTTGTCTTCATTTTTTTTAGCTGACAGAACAATCCTTCCAAAAATGTGTATATAACTGTGTCATTCCATTGCTTAAAAAGCTTTACTATCCACTCGTTACATAAAGGTGAACTCTTTAGTGTGGGCTCAAAGGGCTTCATTATATGACCCCTGCTCTCTGACCTCTTCTCCATGACTTTCTCTGCCTTATACATGCTACATCCATATTGAGGTACTTTTGTTTTTCAGACATGCTCAGCTTCCTCTTGCTTCCTGTACTTTGCATGTGGTTCTCTCTCTGCCTGGATCACCTCCCATTAACCTGATAGGCTCCAACTTGTCCTTCAGTTCTCTCCTCAGGCATAATATCCTTCTTGAAGTCCTTCCTCCTTCCTTACCTCTCCAGTCTGGGTTAGATGTCCTTGTCATTCTCTTCAAAATTATCCTATGCTACCCTCTATCATAGAACTTATCTGCACATCATTTCTCATATTAGAGGTAATTACATATTTGTTTCCCCATATCTTCCTATTAGCTTCAAATCCCTGATGGAAATTCCTATTTGTTTTAAAGGTCCTGGTATGAAGGGCTTCCCTGGTAGCTCAGAAGGTAAAGAATCTGCCTGCCCTGGTATACTGACTGGTTATTAGTAAGGATTTAATAAACTTTTTTGATAAATAAAGGATTGTATGAATAAATGAATTTTGGTCAGCACTGGTGGTGGTAGGTTTAAATTGCCAATTTCTAAAAAGAACTGGCTTTTTTAGTCTAAATTGGTCTCAGTGGAATTTGAGCATCATTTGAGTGCTTAAATTTTTACATGAAGAAGAAAATTTTGTCATTTTTCATTTTCAATTTACACTGTTTTCCAGTAGGCAAAATGATCTGAAATATGGTCACTAAAAGCTCTCACAATATTATATCAGTAGTTGGAAACAACTATTCTCTTCTGCAGAGGTCTATCGCAAATATGTCACAAAAATCCTTGAAAATCTTGACCCTGCTTAAAAAAGGCAGATAAAAGTAGAGAATCCTCTTAGAAGGAAACATAATAAGTTTTAAATGAGGGTTCATTAACTAAATCTATAACAGGGGCTGGGAGGAGACTAGTGGTCCAACTGTCTTCTATCCTGAGGTTTTTCCCAATTAAAGGCATTACAATAAATATATTTTGTTTGTTTAAAATATGACAATCTAAAAGGTAAACAGGGCTGTTCTTTTCACATGGATATTTCAATTTGATGAGAAAGATGAGACAAGTGTCCAGATGTCTATGAGGCATGGTAGGGGTGGTGAATGGCTTGACCATGTGTCACAGGAGCACAGAATGGAGAGGGGGCTGGACTTGGGAAGTCTTCACTGAAGACGTGAATTCTGACCTTGTCCTTGAGTGTGACATTTCAGGAGGAAGGAATAGCTTGAAAGAGGTCTGGAGCACCCAGAAAGGAGCCCTACACTGTGTGGAGTCTTCTTACGTTTGCTGCTCCTAACAATGACGTGACATGAACCTCACTTTTCCCACACCAAGTTACTTTTTTTCTTTTTCTTTTTTACAGATCTGACTTTTGGTTTCCTCATCTGTTAAATGATCATACATACCTGATTGCTTTGAGGGTAAATTAGATAAGGTTTAAAAATGCCTTGCACAAAGGTGGGGGGAGAGGGGGAGGAATAGGTTGGGATTTTGGGGTTGGCAGATGCAAACTATTATATATAGAAGAGATAAACAACAAAGTCCTACTGTAGAGCACAGGGAGCTATATTCAATATCGTGTGATTAACCATAATAGAAAAGAATTTAAAAAAAAAACACACACACACACACACCCCGAATCACTTTGCTGCACAGCAGAAATTAACACAACATTAAATCACCTATACTTCAAAAAAATGCCTAGCACAACACTGGAACTAAATAATAATTCAGTAATTATTTAATAATTCAGTAAACTTGATTTCCCTTCCATCCCTACCTAATCTGCTCCCTCTCCTCCCAGTATCCCGCCTTATTATTTTCCTTCTCAAGATTTGCCATTAGTCCCCAAAGAGATTATGGGAGAGCACAGCCTCTGGACACAGATTGAAGAGGAAAGGGAATACTGATTTTACTGAGCAGTCTGTCTCCTCCTCAGGATAATGCTGCCAGGTCTTAATGAACAGACGTGTTTCTGCATCTTTTCTGCTTGCAAGAATAACATTAACAACATTCATTCATGGCATTTGTTGAAAGCCTGCATTCAAACTTCTGAGTAAGAAAATTGGACTCATTTAAAATTAACTGTGTAGAAATCCCTTGCATTCCTATACACTAACAATGAGAAAACAGAAAGAGAAATTAAGGAAACAATACCATTCACCATTGCAACAAAAAGAATAAAATACTTAGGAGTATATCTACCTAAAGAAACAAAAGACCTATACATAGAAAACTATAAAACACTGATGAAAGAAATCAAAGAGGACACAAATAGATGGAGAAACATACCGTGTTCATGGATTGGAAGAATCAATATTGTGAAAATGAGTATACTATCCAAAGCAATCTATAGATTCAATGCAATCCCTATCAAGCTACCAACGGTATTCTTCACAGAACTAGAACAAATAATTTCATAATTTGTATGGAAATACAAAAAACCTCAGATAGCCAAAACAATCTTGAGAAAGAAGAATGGAACTGGAGGAATCAACCTGCCTGACTTCAGGCTCTACTACAAAGCCACAGTCATCAAGACAGTATGGTACTGGCACAAAGACAGAAATATAGATCAATGGAACAAAATAGAAAGCCCAGAGATAAATCCACACACCTATGGACACCTCATCTTCGACAAAGAAGGCAAGAATATACAATGGAAAAAAGACAACCTCTTTAACAAGTGGTGCTGGCAAAACTGGTCATCCATTTGTAAAAGAATGAAACTAGAACACTTTCTAACACCATACACAAAAATAAACTCAAAATGGATTAAAGATATAAATGTAAAACCAGAAGCTATAAAACTCCTAGAGGAGAACATAGGCAAAACACTCTCTGACATAAATCACAGCAAGATCCTCTATGACCCGCCTCCCAGAATATTGGATATAAAAGCAAAAATAAACAAATGGGACCTAATGAAACTTAAAAGCTTTTGCACAACAAAGGAAACTATAAGCAAGGTCAAAAGACAGCCTTCAGAATGGGAGAAAATAATAGCAAATGAAGAAACAGACAAAGGATTAATCTCAAAAATATACAAGAAACTCCTGCAGCTCAATTCCAGAAAAATAAATGACCAATCAAAAAATGGGCCAAAGAACTAAACAGACATTTCTCCAAAGAAGACATACAGATGACTAACAAATATATGAAAAGATGCTCAACATCACTCATTATCAGAGAAATGCAAATCAAAACCACAATGAGGTATCATTACATGCCAGTCGGAATGACTGCTATCCAAAAGTCTACAAGCAATAAATGCTGGAGAGGGTGTGGAGAAAAGGGAACCCTCTTACACTGTTGGTGGGAATGCAAACTAGTACAGCCACTATGGAAAACAGTGTGGAGATTTCTTAAAAAACTGGAAATAGAACTGCCATATGACCCAGCAATCCCACTTCTGGGCATACACACTGAGGAAACCAGATCTGGAAGAGACACGTGCACCCCAATGTTCATCGCAGCACTGTTTATAATAGCCAGGACATGGAAGCAACCTAGATGCCCATCAGCAGATGAATGGATAAGGAAGCTGTGGTACATATACACCATGGAATATTACTCAGCCGTTAAAAAGAATTCATTTGAACCAGTTCTAATGAGATGGATGAAACTGGAGCCCATTATACAGAGTGAAGTAAGCCAGAAAGATAAAGACCAATACAGTATACTAACACATATATATGTAATTTAAAAAGATGGTAATGATAACCCTAAATGCAAAACAGAAAAAGAGACACAGATGTACAGAACAGACTTTTGGACTCTGTGGGAGAAGGCGAGGGTGGGATGTTCTGAGAGAATAGCATTGAAACAAGTATACTATCAAGGGTGAAAGAGATCACCAGCCTAGGTTGGATGCATGAGACAAGTGCTCAGGGCTGGTGCACTGGGAAGACCCAGAGGGATGGGATGGAGAGGGAGGCGGGAGGGGGGATCAGGATGGGGAACACATGTAAATCCATGGCTGATTCATGTCTATGGCAAAAACCACTACAATATTGTAAAGTAATTAGCCTCCAACTAATAAAAATAAATGGAAAAAAAGTAAAAAATAAAAAAATAAAATTAACTGTGTATACCATAAAAGGTCACAAAACTAATTTATCCCTCTGTTCCTTATTCTCTATGGGCTTACTTTAAAATAACATACATCCCTATTTAAAGTTAGACTTAAAAATTTTAAACTACTAACTTTGAACAGTTCCAGATTGTACTTTAATTACCTGGTAACTAGCTGGCTCCTAAGTATGATGGAATTAATTGATATGAGGTGAAGGAAGGCGATGAAGTCAGAGGGAAATAAATCTGCTTTTTCAACAGCCTGTCACTCTCTAAGGCATAGGCAGGTGGCTCCCTCTCTGTTACCTGTGAAGGAGAGTGTGTTTACACTTCCCGTATGAACAGTTTCTTCAGCAGATGAACATAGTTCTTCCATTGATTCCTTCCTGATGGAATTGTGAGAGCCTCTTATCACAGTACAAACATGGCTGGTAAAGTTGAAGTCGCACCTGCCGCAGTGTGCCGTGGCTTCCATGGATGTCGGGCAGAGGGTTCTGCATGCTTTCGTTTCCTAAGTCAGGTGGTAGAGGTGGGAAGAGTGGGGGAAAGGGGGAAGAGATTTAAACCTTTCATTTAGACATGTGTGGGCTAGGTTTCTACAACTCTCAAATGAAATTTTCTTCTGCTTAGTTCATGAGTGACTGTCTCAAATTCTTAAAAAGAAATGAATGCAGTCTGTATTACTAGAAAGAGAAGTTACTTTGAAATGACACAGATTTAGACTCATAATCCAGTTTTGCAACTTATTAGTGCTGTGACCTTGAACAAGTCTCATACTTTCAAAGCCTCAGCTTCTTCCATGAAAGGATGGAAGTTCAATTTACTATATGGATTTGTTGCATGACTCAAATGACAGAATGTAAATGCTTACACTTCATAGATACGCTATAAATAATAATAGTAGTCATTATTTTATAATTGTTACTTTCACACTTTCCTGATGGAATTTTAGAGAAAAAATAAAATAAAGAATGTAAAATTTGAGAATCTGTGCTTCATGTACTCTTGGGAAAGTTGGACCAATGAGAAGTATTCTACATTCAAGTTTTGTAAAATTTAAATATTTAATACACTGTCATTATAATCATTATTATTTATATGTACAAACTTTTTATCTGGTGAATCTCTGGGCTTTTTATAGTTATTGATAAGTACAAGTAGGCTTTAATTTCAGAAAATGAAATACTTCATCATCTGAAATTACAGGAGAGAGAAATAAGGCAATATTTCTACAAGGCAAAGTTCTACTTCATTTTCCTTTTATATAAGTAGCATAACTTATTTAAAATCATTCTTGCTATTTAAAAGTGGTCTACATTGAATCTCTCTATTATCTAAAATAAGTTAATTTTCCCAAAGATCATCAAAATAAAGCTGCTCAGAAAAATGTAGTTGGATTTCCACTTAAATATGGTGAATTGAACACATGCATTTATCTTTACTTCCTTTTGCTGCTGCTGCTAAGTCGCTTCAGGTGTGTCTGACTCTGTGCGACCCCATAGATGGCAGCCCACCAGGCTCTCCTGTCCCTGGGATTCTCCAGGCAAGAACACTGGAGTGGGTTGCCATTTCCATCACTTCCTCTTAAAGCCCAACCAAATGACAATAAAGGAATATAGAAAGTTTAAGGAAGAGAACTAACGCCTATTTTTTGGGATGTGGATGTATGTGGCAGAGACAATGGTATGTGACCAGGGATGTCCATTTTTTCCTTTTCTCCCTAGGAACACGATTTTCCAGTCTGACTACAAGAGGAGTCACATGACCAGAAATGTTGGTGTTCAGAAGAGATGCTTTCTGCATCCAGGGAAGACCCTACATGTACAGTCATCCACTCTTTCCCTTTTCTCACAAGATGGAAGGGACTTGGGTTCCTGAGACGTTGCATGGAGGGGAGCTTCTGAAATCGCACTGGACTAACCTGTGAAAAGTTAAAAAAAATTCCTTTTGTTGACCCACTCCATACATGAGGACATCTGTTTTTACCTTGGCATTGTTCGATGGTGTTATAGAAAAAACGTAATTTAGTGTTTTGAAGTTGAATGGTTCCTTAATAACAACAACAAAACCCTAAAGTATAAAGTGGCATTGGCTTCAGGTTAAGCAAGTGGTGGCAAAGAAATTCGTAGTGAGTTTTGGGAAGCTGAGAAGCTCTGTTATGCTGTGGCTAAATGTTTGGCAATACTCAGCCCTGGGATGACTGTCAAAGCAAGCCAGGTACTCCTGAGTTCACTGCTCTGAGCAAGACAGCATGGGCTAGTACATGAGCCTGTGTACATGTGTGGTTATGGCTGCATTTGGCAAAGTATTAAAAAATTGAGAGAAACTGAGAAAATAATTTGTGAGGCTTAAAAAAAAAAATGGAGAGGGTTCCTTGGAAGGTATAAGCCAGAGTGGGAAAACTAAATAAAAGTCTGCATATTGCTCAGTGAGAACCCCTCTTTTCTACTGGATTCCTCATATGGTGGCTGGCTATGTATCCCATCCCAACCTAGGATGGAGCACTTAAGGATACTTCACTAAGTACACCTATTGAGGATTCTTGGTAATGTGATTTATTGACAAAAAGCCATCTTGCCATAATGAGGGCCCTACTGTGCTCACCACCAATGGATTTCTACATATAGCAACATGTTAGTCAACCTCCAATGGAAAAAAAGAAGTTTAAAAACATAGAAAAAAAAGTCAGAGGAAGCAAAAACAAAACAAGGAAAAGAAGAAAATGAAATAGTGCCAAGCTTAAACCACAATGGAGAGGAATATGAAAAAGCACACACACACATACACATAAAACTGAATCACTTTGCTGTACAGCAGAAATGAACACAACACTGTAAATCAACTATACTTCAATAAAATAAATGAAAAAAACCAAAATTTTATAGGCAAAAAATAGTATCACACAAACAAGCAAGACAATTCAAAGGACAAAGCAGACAAACAATTTATAAAGCAACAACAGAATGAATATTTTCAGAATGAGAAAAAAAGACATTTCATGGATGAAACAAGAGTAGGATGCCATAAATAAGTAATAATTGGCAAAAAAGAAAGAGTCATCAAAAACTTAAAGAAAAAAAAAGATTTCCCAAAAAACTCCACAACAAATCAATAGAAAGGTGGAAAGATAAAGTTAAGGCAATATCTTGCTGCTGCTAAGTCACGTCAGTCGTGGCCGACTCTGTATGACCCCATGGACGGCAGCCCACCAGTCTCCTCTGTCCCTGGGATTCTCCAGACAAGAACACTGGAGTGGGTTGCCATTTCCTTCTCCAGTGCATGAAAGTGAAAAGTGAAAGTGAAGTCACTCAGTCCTGTCCGACTCTTCATGACCTCATGGACTGTAGTCGACCAGCCTCCTCCGTCCATGGGATTTTCCAAGCAAGAATACTGGAGTGGGGTGCCATTGCCTTCTCTGAGGCAATATCTTATAACATTGAAAAAGATGAGTCAATGGGCAAGAAACAAGAAGGAAAAAAATTAAAATACCAGTTAAGGAAGTCCAGCATCCAACTGATCAGTGAAAAGAGAGACAAAAGAGGGAACAAATTATCAGAGAAATAATAAAATAGCATTCCCCAGAACTGAAGACCATGAGGCTCCATCCTGAAAAAGTCCACAAGAAGTATATCATTATCAATATTAATAATAATGGTGATAATAGCATATACATAGAGGCACATTGTCATGAAATTTTAGAAAAGCAGAAAAAAAGAGGACGTCTTAAAAATTGTCAGGAAAAACAACATGGTTACCTACAAAGAAACAGGAATCAGAATAGCAATGACAGTTTAAAACATTCAGGAAAGGATTCAAAATCCTGAGTAGAAATAATTTTTTTTCTCTTGAATTATACACCTAGACAAACTATCAATCCAGTGGGAAGGAGAATTACAATAATTTCAGACATCAAGCTCAAAATATTTACCTTTCATGCACCTACACTCAGAAAGTCAATTCTTCAAAAAGAAGGGACATTTGGGGCTCAGAACACAGAGAGAGCAACACAGAGGAGGAGGAAAGGGAATTCCCGAAGAAACAGCTTTGGAAGACTGGCTGGGACAGCCTTGCAGAAACCCCACAGAGACCCAGTCCAGACTGGAGCAGGAGTTGGAAGACTCCAGGAAGGTCTTCAGGAAACAAAACTGAATCTAGAGATTGAGTTTTCCCTATGACATACTGCTTGATTCAGCATTTAAAAAAAATTCTCCTGATCACAGTCATTTAAATATGAATTTAAAATACAAGTGTTAGTTGGCCTTCATAGAGCCAATTCAAGCCACCTTAAAACATCACAGGTATATCCTGAATGTCTTCTTGTAGTGGAAGCTGTGTCTTCCTGACCAAAACCAGATGCCTGGGAACCAAATGTGAGGTGGACAATACTGAAACATATAAATGTGAATGAGGCTTCCCTGGTGGCTCAGCCAGTAAAGAATCTGCCTGCAATGCAGGAGATCTGGGTTTGATTCCTGAGTCAGGAAGATCCCCTGGAGAAGGAAATGGCAACCCATGCCAGTGTTCTTGCCTGGGAAACCCCATCAATAGAGGAGCCTGGTGGGCTACAGTCCATGGGGTCACAAAGAGTCGGGCATGACTGAGCTACTAACACGATATGAGGTGTGAATGATGGTGTCATTTCTGAAACTAATGGGTTTTCTATCTTCATTTTTCAAACATGAATGCCCTTTTAAGGAGAGATCTCTACATAGTTTCTTCCTAACTCATTATTTCAAAGGCATATTCTTGCAACATTACCAGTTCTTTAAGACTAAAAATATTACTTAAGAAAAATATCCTAGTCCAAACTTCTGAAAACACTGGCCTGGAATAAACTTAAACTTTAGAAACATGCTACTGCTGCTAAGTCACTGTATTTCTTTCATAGAACTGGTTAATTAAAGTTTTGTTCAAATCAGACAAATTTTTAAAATTTACTCATTTTTAATTGGAAGATAATTGCTTTACAATGATGTGTTGGTTTCTGCCATATATCAACATGAATCAGCCATAGTATACATATGTTCCCTCCCTTCTGAACCTCCCTCCCACCTCCCACCCCTCAAGCTTGTCACAGAACACCAGATTTGAGTTCCCTGAGTCATTCAGCAAATTCCCACTATCTTTTTTACAAATCGTAATGTATAAGTTTCAGTGTTACTCTCTTAATTCAATTTGTCCCACCCTCTCCTTTCCCAACTGTGTCCACAAGTCTATTCTCTATGAAATCAGATCGACTTTTAAAAAATTTTGTAGACAAAAAACCTATTTTTATTGAGCATTTTGTATGATTATTCACGTCTATGAAGTATCTATTCTCTTCAACAGTACTAAGTGTTAATACTCATTGCTGCAAAGTGCTTGGCAGGGCCCTAAAACTCTCAAGACTTATGGTCCGTTCCATGTCCATGATGTTCACACAAAGATTGTATAATTACTTCAGTCATCAAGATCTCTTCCATTGTCTTTGATGAATGTAGCCGTTTTTAGCCATCTCCTAGTGACAAATAAATGTTCCTAGTCCTTTCCTTAAAATGGTGGGTTTCTGGAGTCTGCGGTCAAGTTTAATGCTAACAAATAAGGCATGGCTGCATGTGAAGCATCTCAATGGACAGACATAAATGATGTGCCCATAGGCTTACTCATTTTTGTGGTTGGCTAGCTTTTGCTGAGCTTGCACTGTTTCTAGGAATATGAAATAAACACAACTAAGTGAATCTTCTGGACCTGAATTCTCTATTAAAAGAAAGTGAAGTACTATGGTTGGGGGACTAGAGGGAAGAAGCTAAATTTCTTCTCATCTCCATCCACAACACCATGCCCGCTCTTTCAGCATCTCAGACTTTGTGTCTGCACTAATCTGAAGTGCTGGTAAAGCTTCCTGAGAACAGCTAATCATTATTAATTCCTTTAGAATTCATTGCAATAACATCAATCATAGCGAACTCATTTGGTATTAATATGGATGTAATGTGAAAATGAATAATGCACACAGGAGTTTTTATATTCCTATTTTAGAAAAATAGTTATGAACAATGTATTTCTCTTTCCATTGTCAAATCAGTGCCTCTGAGAGGTTTTCTATCAATTACCTTCATCATCATTCCAGTTGAAATCTTGTCAGAGCAAACATATTTCAAAGGATTATATCCAACTCCATTACAGCATTCCTGGCTCTTTGGAATAAGTTCAGTCTCACAGCATTTTACTGGCACTGGGTCATTCTTTTTAACATGTGCTTTAGACTCTCCACTGGAAGCTGAGCAGCATATGGTATCTGACATATTCACATAATCCAGCCCACAACAGAACATCCCTGCAACAATAAAATGTTATATATGAATATGAAATTTAAAAAAAAGAGAAGAAAACTGAGGTTGCTATAAAGTTTGGTATAAAAATGTCAGACTCAGGCTGAAATGGTACAATAGCTTAGGTAGCATTTCCCTAGCATGGTGATTTAAATGTACAGTGAGGGGTCCTTCCGACCAAGAGCACTAGACACTAATTAGGTAAAGAACACACAAGAGGAAGTGTACTAAAAATCATTCAGCAGGGGGCCAAACTTCTCTGAAGCTCTGTAAAAAAAAAAAAAATGGTCTGATTTCTGTCATGAGAATTACCTGCCCATTTTGTGATGATAACATCTTGTTATGGAAGAAGTGGTAGTTAAACCACAGGAACTCAGAAGAAATCTTTAGAAAGTCACAAGGGAGAAGTCACCCAGGCACTCTGGGACAAGAGGCTAGGCAGTGGAGAGGGAGCACCATCCTAGAACTGGAGACATTGCCTAAGCATCTTGTAAGTTTCTGCCTGCCTTTGTCTAAGATACAGATAGATGCTGCTTGTGAACCCAGCAGCATCTGTAGCCATCCTTGGCTCATAAGAGAGATTTGTTTTCAAAACCAGCTGATCATGCTCACTGATCAGGTAAACCAGTTGGCCAGCATTTTTTCAGCTGCAAGTAGATCCATTGCTAGATATGGGTAAGAGGCGCAGGGTAGTGGCAGAAAGACCTTGTGGGGACAATCATTAACCCTCACTTCTCAGTGAAAGACAGGTGTACCTGAAATACCAAAGAGCCTCCTTTCTCCCACCCAATTCAGTGTAACTTCCTGAGTTCACATCATTTAGATCTTGCCATAGAAGAGACACAGCAAAAATACAGACATAAAAGGCTGAACAAGCAAACAATGCTCTAGAGTCAGATTAAACTAGAAATTAAGGTACGTATACCTCATGTCACTGGGCTATCATAGTAGAATTTCTATCCAGTTACACAGCAGTGCGATGTGATGAATGATTTATTTTAATTATAATTTTGTTTATTTATTATTAGTCCCAACTGATAACATAAAGAGACTCAACTTCAAAGTGCCCTGGGGTCCTAAATTGTTTAATCTGGTCCTGTACAAATACCTACACTATGAAATATCCCCTTAGTAACAGACAAATGAATTTTAAGTACTTTTTAGATTATAAAAAAAAAAAAAAATCACTGAAAGTAGACACCGATTTGACACATGCCATAAGAAAGATGTTTGTCCACTCATGACTCCAAAGGACCCTCTCACTGACCTTTCCACTTTGAAAAAAATTTCAATATTAAAACATTTTAAGTTTTGATTAGTAATAAACATTGATCATTACTACATTTCATCACCATGTTTAAAGGTGATGTATGTCCAAAGTAATTGGTTTAAAAGTAAACTGTGGGGTTTTTTTTGGTACTTTACTATTAATTTTAGTTGTTTTTAACATTTCTTGGGAAAGCTCCTTCAGAAAAATACACACTGCAGCGCTATCATTGTAGTCTGAGTCTTGATTACGATGGGTAAAATTCACATACACACACAAAAAATCCACAGCTTCAAGTTTTATATTGTTTGTGCATGTTTTTTCCTGCTGCCTTCTGATCAGACATTTAAATACAACCTTGGATTCTTTGCTGTCATTTTTTTTCTCTACTACTTTTCTTAAAATAATTCATGTTTCTATTTTAAAGAGCAATCAAAATCTGAAAACCGGCCCTTTAGGGAGCAGAATACATTCTCTGCCTCCACTCCCAAATTACTTTATGGTTCCACCATGCTTTCAGTATAAAATCAAAATGCAGACATTGACCTAATTCCAAACTCCTAATCAGTCATCTGATCGCTCTGAGGGACTTTTGACAGGTCAACTAAATTTTTGATAATGAACTGTTTTTACACTAGAAAAAAAAAGAAAAGATGCGTTCTTTCACAAAGAGCTTCATCTTTGTTTCACGGAATTAAAATTTTCAGCCAAGATTTCACTCACATAACAAGAAGTGACTCCCTTTCTAGTTTCTTTGGTAAACCATTACTTCTTTAATTATTATCAACCTTGTTCCAGGGTGATAAATTGCTAATTACTTAATACCCTAATCAGCGTTCATTCTTTGCACAGATAAACTGTGACAGTGCCATTAATTTAAATAGTAATTTCACTTAATGGCCAGAACGGCACACCAGATTTTTATGCAGCATTTTCTGAAGACTGCATCCATCACCGCAATATTCTGACATAAAGATGTCTGACGCGCACTAACTCACTTAAGCAGAGCAGATGTTGCCGAACAGAGCTTGGTAGTAATTCCCAGAGTGCATCACTTCAGCATGAATGAGCTGCACACTCAGGGACAGACAAGCTTCTGAAACTGCATTGCAATAACTTTTGACCCTACCTAATTTATCACATGGAGCACTTGACTTTTGAACTTTGACACAGAGAAGGCACAGTTTTAAATACGCCCAAAGAAAAACAAAATGGGTCATGTATCATTGATGGATTGATCTATACTTCCAGAGGCTCTTCATTAAATCTGTACAAATGTGGAGATTCTCTTTGAACAAGATGCAGATATTATTAAAGGGGTGGAGTATGCACTGAACTATTAGATATTTCTTTTTGAGATCAAACAACCTATATTGGTTTTCCAAACAGCATATATATCCAATGGATAGCTTCCACTGTATTGGATACAACTGAAAAATAGTGAAGGAAATAATATTTTTACTCATAATATTATGAATACTTCCAATATGTTACCAACACTTACTTATTGTCCATGGCTGAAAGGAGAGCATTTATAAACATCTAATCCTGATTAGTTTCTAAATCATTAATTCTATAAAACAAGTGCTCCATTAAAAAAAAGCCTAAGAATTAGCATGCTTTTGAGATAAAAATAATATAGTCATAAAAAACAGAGTCTGGAATATGACAAATCATTGTGGAACTCTGGGACTGACCATGGAGACCGTGTTTTAAGCCATGGGATTATATTTTAGGTTTAGAAGAATGTTAAAAAAAAAAAAAAAGACTTGTGATTAGTCATCCTAAGGACAAACATAAAGTTGATGGCAGAACAGAAAAGAAAAGAAATGCATCTTTTCTTCACCAGCAGATGGCTCTATGACTACCCCCACAAAACTGAGACAGGGTAGGGTGAAAACATTTCCCAAATCATTGCAGTGTATTTCATAGCGTTTATACATTACACTTTTCAAAAGTTCATTATGTCATACGGAAATCTTCCTGGGAACTCTTCTTTCAATACAAGTCTTGCACAATGGATTTCTGTAATGTATTTTCCTCTTTGCAAAGCCCCCAAATCCCATCTATGTAACAGGATTAGCCATTCATTCTATTGCTGTCCCAGTCAAGGATATGGAAACTCAGAACCTTATTCTAGAAGAGTTTCAACCCAGAGTTTCATACCTAAGACTGCATGGACAACACAGATAATAGAACTAAAGCAATCTATTCCAAAGGTATGTCATCATCAGTTCCTCTTGGCTAACGGAAAATCTTGTCCTCTCTGCATGACAGAGAGGCTTTAGTTTTCATCTTTTAATATGAAGGGGTATAATCAAGTCAAACCCAAGACTGATGGCACAGATGATAAAACCATATAAGCAAACACTACGAATAAAAAGAGTAATAAAGAGGTTGAAAATATAGTCAAAGAAAATGGTTAAGAATACATATCCACCGAAATGACGAGCATGACTTTCATCCCGAGGTACCTGTATAACACTCCTACACAACTCATCTGCCCAGAGAGAGCACTAAAAACATAAACGCTACCCCAGCACTTCTGTTCCAACAGCATCTGTTAATTCACTCCATTTATAAAATACATATTGACAAAGACAACTGAACTGGGACCAGGGAGATTTGATTTGGTGTGAGAAAGTCAATTCAATGTGATTTTGTTAAAGGGCTCCTGCAGGCAAATAAAAGAGTTTAAGTAATAAAGTACATAAAGAGATGTTTTATGAGCCAGCCTGGTCTCGTGGCAGGCACACAATGCCAGGCAGGGAGAGAGGCCAGGCTTAGGAACAATATTATGAGATCCAAACCCTCATGCAGCAGGTATGGTGTTGCTAGGTTGAGGAGAGAAAGGGCCATATGGATATTCTGGAAGGTCATTGAGGTCATAATCATTAGGGGCGACAGGAGGGAGCGGCAACAGAGAGAGGAAAAAAGACATGTGGAACGTGTCTATTTTCAGTGAAACCTGCAGGGAGGTCAAGAGACCAAAAAGAGATTTTTTTTTCCTTTTTAAAAGGCTCATTTCTTCAGTCCACCATGATTACTAGAGTTGGTGGAACTGTCGAAGGTCAGGAGGACTGTGGAACTAATTTTGAGTCACAGGAATTGAGGAATGTCACAGTTTGCTTAAGAAATATTTGGATAGTATGGGTATCTTATTGAAATTCGGGGATTCTGAAGTTTGGGCCCATGAGTGGACTTCAAGGGCATGTGAAATGGCAGGCAAATTTTTGTGTGTATCCTACATATTACTATTTGAAGTGAGGGTATGCCACTTTCAAAAGACTCTACCAGGAGTGTACAACATTCAAAAGATTCAGAACCCTTGTCCTAGTGGACAGTCTATGCTTAGGAAAGGTACTTTTGGCAAGAATGTTTTAACAGACTTAAATTTGCTTTTGTTTTTGGCAATAATGTCTTAAGGGACTTATCTTTCTGTCTCCTTCACATCCATTTTGCCACTCAAATCTGATTTATCTCAAATCACAGTTATTATTATCTCATCAACTCTTCCCTGAGTACCAAACAAGGTTCAAATCCTTTTGGCTCTTCAGGTTTGTCTCCCTCTATTTGCTTACACGCTGTGTCTACCTCCAATAAACCCAACTGCTCACCCCTACCTAGACATGCTTTGCTGCTGCTGCCAAGTCGCTTCAGTTGTGTCCCGACTCTGTGCGACCCTATAGATGGCAGCCCACCAGGCTTCCCCATCCCTGGGATTCTCCAGGCAAGAACACTGGAGTGGGTTGCCATTTCCTTCTCCAATACATGAAAGTAAAAAGTGACATGCTTTACAGGCTGCTAATTTCACACTTTAGATCAGGCTATGCCCTCTAGCTGAAACATCCTTCTTCCATCCATGCATCTCAAAATCCCACTCTTTGTTTGTGGTTCTGATCCAGTAGTTTAGCTTTCTCCATCACCTTGGATGGAGTGATCACTCAGTTTTAAGACTATGCTTATATATTCATCCTTCTCATATGCCTATGTTTAAACATACAGGCACTTTTCTCCTTGATAAGATTGCAAGTCCTTAAGGATAAAAATAGAATCTTAGCCATTTTATACCCACAAAGCACTGAGAATATTTTGAACATAATCACAACACAATATACATTTATTGAATGAAGGAATATGGCAATTGACTAAAAATAAAAACAACAGAAGAACAACAATGTTAAAATGAGACACTGCTGCTGTTTTAAAACTCTGGCTCATTATGGTATTTGGGGGGGCAACACTTTTGCATCCCCACTTCTCTATAACAATGGTTCTGTCTTTAATGGGTCTGTTTTCAGCTAACCCATCCAAAGGAATGAGTTACTCAACTGATTAGTCATAGTACAGGATAACTAACTAATGGTCATGATTTTCTAGTAGAGTAAGCCTTAAAGCATTGGTTCTTAAAGTTTGACGTCAGGACCCCTTTATATTTTCACAAATAAATCAGGATTACAAATCGCTTTTGTTTATGTGGGTTATATTTGTTGATATTTACTAGATTAGGTCCCATCACTTC
Source organism: Cervus canadensis (assembly GCF_019320065.1). NCBI lineage: Eukaryota > Metazoa > Chordata > Mammalia > Artiodactyla > Cervidae > Cervus > Cervus canadensis. The sequence continues at coordinate 59,468,522 of NC_057398.1, read as the reverse complement.
ATGGCAAATAGATGGGGAAACAGTGGAAACAGTGGCTGACTTTATTTTTTTGGGCTCCAAAATCACTGCAGATGGTGACTGCAGCCATGAAATTAAAAGACGCTTACTCCTTGGAAGGAAAGTTATGACCAACCTAGATAGCATATTAAAAAGCAGAGACATTACTTTGTCAACAAAGGTCCATCTAGTCAAGGCTAAGGTTTTTCCAGTGGTCATGTATGGATGTGAGAGTTGGACTATAAAGAAAGCTGATCACCAAAGAACTGATGCTTTTGAACTGTGGTGTTGGAGAAGACTCTTGAGAGTCCCTAGGAACTGCAAGGAGATCCAACCAGTCCATCCTAAAGGAAATCAGTCCTGAATATTCATTGGAAGGACTGATGTTGAAGCTGAAACTCCAATGCTTTGGCCACCTGATGCGAAGAGCTGACTCATTTGAAAAGACCCTGATGCCAGGAAAGATTGAAGGCAGGAGGAGAAGGGGACGACAGAGGATGAGATGGTTGAATGGCATCACCGAGTCAATGGACATGGGTTTGGGTGGACTCCAGGAGTTGGTGATGGACAGAGAGGCCTGGTGTACTGTGGTTCATGGGGTCACAAAGAGTTGGACATGACTAAGTGACTACACTGAACTAGATTAGAGCTTAATACTGAAATGTTTGAGATAGGTATTCACTAATTCACCTAAAATAATAATAAATATATAACATGTTAATATAAATATTTTTGAAAAATAAGCACATTTCCAAACTAAGAAAAATTAGCAAGAAGAATGACATTGTTTTACATTAATGAAAGTCTTTTTAACATCTGGCTTAACAGAACTACCTGAATTCTCCTGTTTGTACATTCAACTGTTGCAATATCATGGAAGCAACCTAAATGTCCATCAACAGATGAATGGATAAAGAAGACGTGGCATATATATACACAATGGAATGCTACTCAGTCATAAAAAAAGAATGAAATTGTGTCATTTGTAGCAACATGGGTGGACTTGGAGGTCATTAGACTAAGTGAAATAAATCAGATGGAGAAAGACAAACACAGTGTGTTATCATTTATACGTGGAATCAACAAACTAGTGAATATATAACAAGAAAGAAGCAGATTTATAGATACAGAACAAATAAGTGGTTACTAGTGGGGAGAGGGAAGGGGGAAGAGGTAAAGTAACGGTAGGAGATTAAGAGATAAAAGGTACTATGTATAAAAGTAAGCAACAAGGATAGATTTTATACCATAGGGAATATAGTCAATATTTTATAATAACTATAAATAGAATGAAAGTGAAAGTGTTAGTTGCTCATTCATGTTCAACTCTTTGGGACCCCAGGGACTGTAGTCTGCCAGGCTCCTCCTCTGTTTATGGAATTTTCCAGGCAAGAATACTGGAGTGGTTAGCCATTCCCGTCTCCAGGGCATCTTCCCAACCCAGGGATCGAATCCAGGTCTCCTGCATTGCAGGTGGATTCTTCATTAATTCTTTACTGTCTCAGGCACCAGGGGAGCCCATGAGTAGAACACAACCTTTAAAAATTGTGAATCACTATATCGTATACATATAACATATAATATTGTACATCAATTATATTTCAACTAAGAAAACCAGAAAACTCTTCCTCAGCATTACATGTCATGGAATCTCTGGACAACTCCACTGTATAGTATGAGAAAATGAAGGTGAATAGGTTAGTATGAAATAGTTTAATATTATTGTGAAAATACTTTTGATCTCGCCTTCAGAATTCCCTGGGCCATACTTTAAAAGTCACTGCTTTAGAGCCTAGCACGCATTCACAGCGCCTCTTCTTCTAACTTTGGCACATGTGTGGTGTGCAGTCAGTCTCTCTCTTTTTTTCTGGTCATCCCCCAAATGTTTGCAACTTGGTAGTTATTGGGCCTGCTCATCTGTTCTGATAAACATTGATGTGGTTTGGGTCGGAGAGTATCCAGTGCTTGTTCAGTTATCAGAATGCTCATAAAGGTTAAGAGCTTAACTATAGGGATGGAGTTAGCAACACTTCCTAGTCACAGTGGCAGGAGATTCACAGGCAAATCTCCCAGCCTCCCTTGCATTTAGGTGTCTATAGATAGCTGAGTTTCAATAAACTGTAAATAAAAGTACCTGCTATTCCTAGGTCTGGCCAAAAAAAAAAAAAAAAATCCACATCTGTTATTTTATACTCTTTCCTTCTTGTAATTGCAGGACTAGATACAATTCCCAGGTAATTTGAGACTCTACTTGTCGAAAACAGCAGCACTTTCAACAATCAGAACGATTGTGGGAAAGAGAGCTACCTGGATGACAACATTCACATCACATCCTATTATATGGGAAAGAAATGAACCTCCATGGCATTTGAACCTTTATAAACTTTGAGATTCATTTACAATAACGATGAGCGATACCTGAAGTAATACAGCCACCGACTTGACGTGTGAATTGGAAAACGTTTTTAACTTCCATTAGAAGTATTTCTGTTTCTTCATCTGTAAAATGGAGATAATAATAGTACCTATCTCATAGGGTTTCCTCTAAGGATGAAACATGTCAATGTATATGAAGCACATAGAACTCAGCTTGGCAAACAGTGAAAGTAGAATGTTGCCTGCTTTTTCATATTGTAATATTTTTAAGTCTTTATTGAACCTGTTACAATATTTCTTTGGTTTTATGTTTTGGGTTTTTGGCCATGAGGCATGTGGGATCTTAGTTCCTCTGCCCAGGGATTGAACAGCTGCTCTCTGTACTAGAAGTCAAAGTCTTAACCACTGGGCCACCAGGGCAATCGTTGCTATAATTTGTCTCCTGCTCTTTGTGTACATCTTTTGCCAGTAAACAGTACCTTGGAGTTCCTTGGACTGCAAGGAGATCAAACCAGTCCATCCTAAAGGAAATCAACCCTGAATATTCATTGGAAGGACTGATGCTGAAGCTGAAGCTCCAATACTCTGGCCACCTGATGTAAGGAGGTGACTCATTAGAAAAGATCCTGATGCTGGGAAAGATTGAAGGCAGGAGGAGAAGGGGATGACAGAGGACAAGATGGTTAGATGGCATCACTGACTCAATGGACATGAGTTTGAGTAAGCTCCAGGAGATGGTGAAGGACAGGGAAGCCTGGTATGCTGCAGTCCATGAGGTCACAGAGAGTTAGACACAGCTGAGCAACTGAATAACAAGGAGACACTGGGCTGGATTTCTTGACTGGCTATATTTCTTGGCTATATTTATAATACTAGTCTTTTACAAATACTCTCCATGGAGGAAATTTCTGAAATGACTGTGCATCTACATTGGACACTTGTGTATGTATTATCTGATTTAATATAACATTCAATTTTGAAGAAGATCTTGGAAGGTTGGTTTTTCCTTTTTGTTTTTGTTTTTTTTTTTTTTCCTGGCAAAGTCAAGTTTCTTGTTAGCTTATAAGACAGATCCAGAGGTAATCCTTAAATTCCTCAGGTCAATGAAAATGTCATAGTTGAAATCTAATTCTGTTGTATGTAGGACAACTATTCACTCTTACTATTTTATGGACAGTTGATGGAAACCATCATAGTGAAATAGAACTATCAGCCAAGTTGACAGCATATATATTAAAATCTTCCTCTAGATATATCCCACTGGTTTGGATTTTTAAAATGCCTAAGATGGATACAACTGTGGATGCAGAGAGGTGATCTACAACTTCACAGAATAGTAAATGCCCTGGAAATACCCTTGATGGCTACTCAAAGATAAAAATAAATAACCAGAAATCAGGGGTTTTTTTTTTGTTTGTTTTTTTGTTTTTTTGGTTCAAATAAGATTAGTCTTTCCCACATTGGGAGGATTGAAATTTAATTATGAATAATTAAATTTAGTATTTCTTATTTATATAAGGGCTACCAAAATACTGAGAGTCTATATTCTTATTAAGGGACAAGATTTTGGAATAGCCAGGATTGATACTTTCAATAATTTTGATTAACTTCATAATGGAAGAGCTCCTCTTAATAGTTTACATCAGAACTTTACAGAAAAGAGAATGTATAAAAGAATGTGGTATTTAACAATAAAACTATAATACTTTAAATAATTGTTACTTTTATTATGGATAATTCTTTGATGTTTTTTGAAAAGAGAAGAAATCATAGAAAGATAGTGGAGACTTCATAGTTCATCTCCATCAAGATACTATGATGTCCTGAAATCTTAACTTGGAGGGGCTAGAGTTCCAACACATAATAGTTGTAAGCTCAGGAAACTTGATCTTCAAGGTCCTTTGCTTGCATAAGCCCCTTTCAAGGCAATGATAGTCATATTTTTATGAAATTTTCAAATGTATGATACATAACTACAATTTGTTTTGGCCACTGTCTCTTGCCCTTTTAACTTGCCCTCTGTTATATGTGTCCTCATATTGATTAAGATTGGGGTAACCATGGACCTTTTTGAACTCAAACTAAGGGGAAGTTGAGTCTGGGGAATATTTAGTTTGGGTTCAGTAGGTAAATTTATATGATTTCAGTCACTTTCTTTAAAAAATTGTCAAGGCTTAAATATGTCATTTTAACCACAATTTGAAAAGATAAGGAATGTAAGAAATCACAAACCTTTAATTTGTATGCATGTAAAGGAAAGGTTTAAAGAAAGATCAGATAGAAAAATTAATATAATATGAGACAAAAGCTATAAAAATGAACAATGGAATCAGTTGAAATATTCTGACATCAAGAAGAAAACTGTAACAAGATAAATTTCAAATCATACCCAAAGTAGGAAACTATTAAAAGAAAATGATGGATCTAGGATTGAAGCAATGCATAAGCAATTTGATTACTTTGATCATACAAATTATGAACAGAAATAACTCATATTGGAAAAATCTAAACTTCTTATTCATTTGTAGATAAAACAATGGCATCTATGACAAAATACAACTTATAAATTCAGTCATACAGTAAGGATATCCATGAAAATTGGTAATGATGCTGTCAAGTCAACAAATAGCTAAGACGAGTCACTGCAAATCACCTTAAGACAAAAAAAGTTAAAATGTCTGAAAGCTTTAAAAAACACTTGGTAGGTATTTCTCCAAATTTGACAATAATCAAACATTTCTATAAAATTATAATGATGAGTTGTGAAGCTTAAAGTCACTTTTATAAACTTAAAATCATTAAAAAATATTTTGATCAACTATGTAATAGGAAAGATTGAATTATCTATTCTTTCTAGATAATATCTTTCTATTCTCTCTAGATAATTACAGTACAAAGCCATTTTTATATGAGAAGGTGACCAAGGGTGTAAGTTAAACATGTCAGGGGAAAAAATAGAGAGAGATGCCAGAAGTTATATAATTAAAATTATAATTCTTATAATTTATTTTTCCCTTAGAAATATTTACTTTTATATTTTGTTTTGTTTTCATCATTTTGTTTTCTTAAAGACCATTGCCCCAATTTTATACCTTTCAGGTGTGCCCAAATCTAGATCTGACTAAATGTGTAATCTTGTGCAAATGTCTAATCTCTGTGCCTCAGTTTCCTCATTTAAAAACGTGAATAATAATTGTAACCATGTTGTAAAGATTAATTGAGGTAATAATGTATAAAACACTGGGCATGGTACCTCCTAGGTAGTAAGTACTCAATGACAATGATTGCTATTAATGTTAATTTAATAGCTATAGCAAAAAGGGAGTAAAAGAATTTGTACACAACATCATCAATAATAATTTGTATCTTATCAGTATTGTGGTGAATTATTCTCTTGGTCCAGAACCAATGCATTCATATGTTTGTTTGCTTTTTGGTGGACATGACACTTTTCAAGAAGAAAGAGTATTGGTCCGTTTTTATGAAATATATCACATGCACATAAAAATGTGAGATTACATTTTTCTTTATTAGACAGTGTGTAGTTAGTTGTTGCATCAGATGTAATTAAAATAAACTTTCATTACTTATATGTTTTATATCTAAGGCAAATCTGTCAACTTCTCTGCTTCACAGATCCCCCGTTTACTGAAAAGTAGACAAGGCTCCCTTACCTGGAAGGCGACTGTATACCACACCTTCTTCCTCTCCCCCGCAGCACTCAAAATCTTTGCTCACAATCTGTCCACCACAGCACTGCTGGCCATGGCCATCATGGAGCCTCCCAGCACAGCAAATCTGCTTTCCTGAGGTGGAGTACGGCATTCTGCCACAGCAGGAGTTGCCTAGGCCAGCGGAAACCCGATTGTGCTGTTCATCTGGACAACATACTTCACCTGTCAATTTAGGACAATAACCATCATTGCATGAGTTAAAAAAATATGCTTTGACTCACAACTAAATGTTATCACAACGATCTTGCAGATGCCAACCAGTTGACAGGATATTGTCATACTAGAGATACAAAATCTCAATACAACTTCAAAATTTTTACATTAAGGTGTATGAACATTTTTGCACTGAAGGTGTATAAACATGTTTCAATTTTGCACTAAAGGTGATAAACATGTATAAACAAACATGTTGAAGGTGTATAAACATGACATACACATATGCCAACTTAGAGGCAAGGCCATATTGCTTATTTTCTCTCTGACGGCTACTACATGAGCACATGAAGTTCTGGTGACATGGATTAAGTGGCATTATAAAAAGATCTGTGTACAAATACTTTTCTATCTATTTAGTATAATTTTTTTTGGAAAATGGGATGGATTCAGAAAACAATTCTTAATACATTCATATTGCTTTTGATTACAATTTACTTAATCAAACTATATTTATTTAATCAAACAAAATATTTCCAGTGAAAAGGTTAATTAAGTGAGAAGAGGTAAAAATACTATATTCAAGTCTGCATATTAGTATTTTGCTGAACTATGGTGGACACTGAATTTCACTGATATAGTTACATCTACATTTACCCTTCACATGATATTCTGGGAAACCTGAGATAAGAATAAAATAATCTTTTGCCTAGTGCCTTGGGAGAAAAGGGTTCAAATATTCTAAATATCAGTAGTCTGCTTTCTTTTCTTTTCTTTTTTTTTTTGTATGAAGCATTGTCTAAAAGATAGGAGAACGCTAAACACAGAAAAAAATTTTTAATGGATTTTCTGAAGGATATTTTGGAAAAGACTAATAAGAAACTGGAAGATCTGAAAATCAAACTTCATCTTCCTTTTGTATCTCAGGACCAATTCTGGGTTGACCTCCTTCCTAACCCCCTGAACCGTGACCTCCTCTCCCTTTTGTCTTACTAATTTTCTCCTCCCCACATCTTCAGCAGACCCTTTTCTCTTTCCTCCACTGCCTCTTCTTAAACATATCTTTATCCCTGGATACTATCCCTTCATTAAATCTTATAAGGTATGTGAATATGATGGTCAACCTGGCAGGTTTTACAGATTTAAATCCAGGTCCAGAAAAGATTTGCATAATCTAGTTAATAACTTGCCAAACCGTCTTAAGAAAAGGCACAAAATCTGTGAAGAATTAAGGATTGCCTCAGGAATTCATAGTCCTCGACTCCCTGATCTGTCAGTTAGCTCATCTTCCTATGAAGCCAGGATATGCCAAAACTTGATTAGTAAAAGCAAGATGAACTGCTAACCAAAATGATATTTAAAATATGGGATAATATTTAACTATTGGCCGATATATAAAGAGCACAAAAATAGGACAAGAACTCTTAGCAGTTATCCCTGAGGTCTTTCTTGTCCAAAATTTATTGGTCAAAAACCCATCCCACTAGATGAAATGGACAAATACTAGAAGCATGTAACCTACCAAGACTAAATCATGAAGAAATATAAAGTCTGAATAGACTGATAGCTAGTAACAGGATTGAATCACTAATCAAAACCTCCTAGCAAAGAAAAGTCCTGGACTAGATGGCTTCACTGGAGAATTCTCTCAAACAGTCTTTCTTTCTTTCTTTCAGTAGCACATTAAAAGGTTTATACAACATAACCAAGTGGGATTTATTCTTGAAATGCAAGGATAATTCAACATACCAAAAAACATACTCGGTGTAAAACAACCATATTAGTGGAACGAAAGAAGGAAAACATATGGCCATCTCACTTGTACAGAAAAAGCATTTGACAAAATTCAAAACTTTTCTATTAGAAAAACAATTAAAAGACCAGAAGTAGGAGAGAATACCTCAACACAATAAAAAGCATATGAGAAAACCCTACAACTAATGTTATACTCAATATTATACTCAAGAAATCATTTCTTCTAGGATCAGGAAGATGACAAGGATCTGATTTTCACCATTTCTATTCACATAATATTTAAAGGATAACCAGAGCAATCTGGCAAGAAAAAGAAATGAAAGGCATCCATACTGGAATGGAAGAAGTAAAATTTATCTCTGTTCACAGACAATGTAATTTCATGGGTAGAAAACCCTAAAGATTTCACACTCAAAACCCAATCTGAACTAATAAGAGAATTCAGCAGAGTTGCAGCATATAAAGTCAACATACAAAATATATATTATGAAAATAAAAATGAAAAATTTGTAAAGGAAATTTAAAAAACAATTTTATTTACAATAATATAAAAGCACCTAAGAATAAGCTTAATCAAGGAGGTAAAGGAAATGTACAATGAAAACTACAAACTGTGGCTAAAAGAAATTAGGATTAAATTGGATATTCCACATTCAAGGATTAGAAGACCTAATATTGTTAATATGTCAATATTACACAAAGTGATCTGATTCAATGCAATCCCTACTAAAATCCCAATAATACTTCTTGCAGAAATAGAAAAATCAACTTTAATATTCATATGGAGTCTCCATGTACCTCAGATAGCCAAATAATCCTAAAAAAGAACAAAGTTGGCAATCTCACATTGCTTGATTTCAAACCTTACAGTAAAGCTACGGTAATCAAAACGATGTGATCCTAGTACAAAGACAGACATATAAACCAATGAAACCAAATAGAGAGCACAGAAATAAAACCTTGCATATATAGTCAAACGATTTCCCAAAAGGATGTCAAGACCATTCACTGGGGGAAAGGACCCTCTTTTCAACAAATGTCAGTGGAAAAACTAGACATCCAAATGGAAAGAATGAAGTTGAACCCATATCTTATACTATATACAAAAATGAAATAAAAATGGACCCAAGACCTAAATGTAAAAGCTAAAACCATATAGTTTTAAGGAGAAAACATAGGAGAAAAGTTTAATGACATTGGCTTTGGCAATAATTTCTTGGGTATGACACCAAAAGCACAGGCAATAATAGGAAAAATAGATCATTCAGACTTCATCAAAATTAAAAAGTATTAGGCATGCAAAGATACTACCAACTGATTAAAACTATGACCCATAGGAGAAAGCAGTTGTAAATCATATATTTAATAAGGTATCAACATGCAGAATACATAAAGAACTTCTACAACTCAACAGCAAAAACACAATCCAATTAAAATATGGGCAAATGATACATATGGGCTTCCCTGGTGTCTCAGATGGTAAAGAATCCACCTGCAATGTGGGAGACCTTGGTTCAATCCCTGGTTGGGAAGATCCCTTGGAGGAGGGCATGGCAACCCACCTACTCCAGTATTCTTGCCTGGAGAATCCCCACGGACAGAGGAGCCTGGCAGAATACAGTCCATGGGGTTGCAAAGAGTCAGACATGACTGAGCAATTAAGCACACACACACACAAAGGATACATGTAGACATTTCTCTAAGGAAGATACATATATATATATATATATATACATATATATATATATATATATATACATATACGCACACACAAATGACCAGTAAGCACAAATATGTTCAATATTATGGATTATTAGGGAAACGTGTATCAAAATCACAATTAGATACTATTTCATACCTAGTTATGGTTACTATAAAAACAAAGCAAAAATAGAAAACAACAAGTGTTAGCAAGAAAATGGGGAAATTGGAACCCTGTGCACTGCTGTTGAGAATGCAAAATGGTGCAGCCACTGTGGATAACACTATAGCAGTTCCTCAAAAAATTAAACACAGAGTTACCATATAATATCGGAATTCCATTTTTTGCGTGTATAGCCAAAAAATCGAAAGCAAGGACTTGAATAGATAGTTGTACAGCAGTGTTTACAACAGCCTTATTCACAACAGTCAAGACGTGTAAGCAGCTCAAATGTCCCTCCTCAGATGACCAGATAAACCAAATGTTGTAAATACATACAATGGAATATCATTCAACCTGAAATAGGAAGGGAATTCTGACATGTGCTACAACATGGATGAACCTTGAAAACGTTAAGTGAAGTAAGCCAGTCACAAAAGGACCAATATTACATGATTCTACTTATATGAAGTACCTAGGGAAAAGGAGAAAGGATTTACTGAGAACAGTGAAGTAACTGTATCTGTTATGTTTTTCTAGGTGAGAGGTTTCTCCTCTCCGGTCTGCAATGTAGTTCCCATTTCTTAAATCTTTGCAGCTAGAGAATGAGCAGTGTCCCTTGTTGGAAGACTTTCTTTACCATAATGTGTCACACGGTCCAGGTGAAACATCATTTAATTAAACATCACTTAGGACAATGGTGGGCTTAGAAGAACAGTGTATATACTTATATTGGGGAAAACCAATCCTTTAAAAAAAATCCACTTCTGAGTATAACAAATATCAATTGGATATTTCAGTCATATTTCCCTGAATCCCTCAGAATGTTATTCAGTTACTGACAGAAGAAAAGGCTTCATAAAAAGAGGTGTGGATTATATCAATGAGAAGTAAAACTGATTTTTTTTCCCCTCAAAAAAGGGCTATTAGACATAAGATACAAGGATCAGTCACCTTCTCATTAACCTCTCAAAATGAATCTATTTCACGACAGGCTTGAAAATGTTTTCTCTTTAAAAGCTACCATGCAGTCTTAACAGTTAATTGTTATTCTTATCAAAGAATGACCCACATTAACATTTAGCTTGAGGTCATTAGCATATTTATAAAAAAAAAAGGGGAGTGGAAAGTGCATTCTTTTCTCTGCTGCTCTTTGTTATGGGGTTCTATGGAGTTAAGTTGTGAGAAAAAACGAAGTCAACATTACTCACCAAAATGAGGTAAATATTATTCACCAATATTTCAGACTTGTCTAGAAATATCAAAATGCCTAGATCTGTCTCAGTCTTGAACTGGCAGACTACTGAGTGAATTTTAATTACATTGAAATATAAGATAGTTTGGGGCTTCCCTGGTGGCTCAGTGGTAAAGAATCCGCCTGCAATGTAGGAGATGTGGGTTTGACCCCCGGGTGGGGAAGATCCTCTGGAAAAGGAAATCGCAACCCACTCCAATATTCTTGTCTGGAAAATCCCGTGGACAGAGAAGCCTGGCAAGTTACAGCCCACAGGGTGGCAAAGAGCCAGACACAACTTAGTGACTAAAACCACCAAACAATAAGATGGTTTCGAGTCAACATGTTTTTCTTTCATGATGTAAACAGTGTTAAACCAGGTAATAAAGACTATTGGCTGAAGGCTGAGGTCACAATACAATATCTTCAATTAGGTACATTGAGATTAGTGATTAGAGCAAAACATTCTCTTTGATTATCCTATAAGATTGCAGTTTTTCCCTTTGATATCAAGGTAGGCATCCTCATCCTCTGAAAAATTAACCACTTAAAAGATCCAAATGTGGCCAATACTCAACAGAAAGGCTTGTATAATATCAATAAATGACCTTTGAGCTTCCAGGACTTATTTCATTTTTGGACCTTCTTTGGGGAAAAAAAGTTGAATTTTATTTGGAAATAGAATATAAGTAGATTGCTTTATTAGTTCAAGATCTGACAATTTGTGTTAGGATTGAGAAAGATGATGGGCAAATCTCTGAGGTGTTCATAGCTTTGACAAATGTAACCAAGTGATTTTCATCAATTTAAGGCAAAGTGGATATTTTTCAGAGTTGGGACAGTTCTTTGAAAATCACAACTTATTACAAATTGTAATGTGACTTGGAGATAAAAATGCAATTAGAGAAAAGCCTAATATGACCTATTGGTCTGAAGAATGGGAAGGATGGGACAGCAGAAAATTTTCATCTCACATTGTAATTTTGAAGACAATTTTTTTTTTTTTTTGCAAAGGAGGAAAGATGTGAAATATAGTTGAAAATTCCCAAAGTGCAAATTATTTTGAGAGAGTAAAGCATTTGACAGTGTCTGATTGGTTGCCTAACACTATGATTTGTAGTATAACAAAGTTAAGACTAATCCTTAGTTACATCACCATTGTGTTTTCTTACTTGGAAAATCCAGTTGATTAAGAGTTCCTTAATTATGAAAGTATTTTCTTGCATAATAATTAGAAAAAAAATAGTACTTTTACAAAGAATTACGAAAGCATCTTTGTGGAAGAATCAAAAATAATAGTACTTTAACAAAGGTAGGTTTTCAAAATTAATTAATTAATCTATGTGAATCTGGGCATGTTATCGATTCTTTTTGAACCTCTTTCTATGTTAGGAAACTTGAGATAAAATACCAGTGTCCTATAGTTGTGAAAAAAATACATGGTATCATATCATAATTAAAATCTTGAATACAGAGCCTGCCAGATGCTTGTTGTTTCATAAATGTTTTATAAATGCCAATTGTTGTCTTTATTTTCAGTTATAGTCATTGGAAGCTGTTTTGAGTAGTTGAATTTGGAAAATGGCTTATTCAGTCAGCTGATAAGATAGAAGGAAAAGAAGGTGAGGAGGGAAAAATTCCTGATTGCTACTCTTTACTAATTCCACCTTGCTCTGCCAGGTGTAGAGTAACAAGGGGTACTGACAATGGGCTAGCCTCAGATAAATGGAATTTGTGATAACCATCCACCTAAGAATAATGCCATTCCAATCCAAAAGAAAGGTAATGCCAAAGAATGTTCAAACTACCACACAATTGCACTCATCTCATGTGCAAGCAAAGCAATGCTAAACATTCTCCAAGCTAGGCTTCAACATTATGTGACCCAAGAACTTCCAGATGTTCAAGTTGGATTTGAAAAGGCAGAGGAACCAGAAATCAAATTGGCAACATATGTGGGATCATAGAAAAAGCAAGAGAATTCCAGAAAACATCTGCTTCTGCTTCATTGACTGCATTAAAGCCTTTGACTGTGTGGATCACAACAAACTGTGGAAAAGTCTTACAGAGATGGGAATACCGGACAACCTTACATGCCTCCTGAGAAACCTGTATGTAGGTCAAGAAGCAACAGTTAGAACCAGACATGAAATAAAAGACTGGTTCAAAATTGGGAAAAGAGTACATCAAGGCTGTATATTGTCACCCTGCTTATTTAACTTCTATGCAGAGAACATCATGCAAAATGTCAGGCTGGAGGAAGCACAAGCTGGAATCAAGGTTGCAAGGAGAAATATCAACACCCTTAGATATCCAGGTGATACCACCTTTATGGCAGAAAGCAAAGAGGAACTAAAGAGCTTCTTGATGAAAGTGAAAGAGGACAGTGAAAAAACAGGCTTAAAACTCAACATTCAAAAAATGAAGATCATGGCATCTGTTCCCATCACTCCATGGCAAATACAAATGGGAAACAATGGAAACAGTGAGAGACTTTATTTTCTTGGACTCCAAAATCACTATAGATGGTGACTGCAGCCATGAAATAAGAAGACACTTGTTCCTTGGAAGAAAAGCTATAACCAATCTAGATAGCATATTAAAAAGCAGAGACATTACTTTGCTGACAAAGGGCCATGTAGTCAAAGCTATGATTTTTCCAGTATCATGTATGGATGTGAGAGTTGGACCATAAAGAAGGCTGAGCACCAAATTGATGCTTTGGACTGTGGTATTGGAGAAGACTCTTGAGAGTAGCTTGGGCTGCAAGGAGATCAAATCAGTCAATTCTAAAGGAAATCAATCCTGACTATTCATTAGAAGAACTGATTCTGAAGCTGAAACTTCAATACTTTGGCCACCTGATACAAAGTGCCAACTCATTGGAAAAGACTCTTGACACTGGGAAAGATTGAAGGCAGGAGGAGAAGGGGACAACAGAGGACAAGTTGGGTTGATGGCATCACTGACTCAATGGACATGAGTTTGAGCAAGCTCCGAGAGATGGTGAAGGACAGGGAAGCCTGGCAAGGTGCTGTCCATGGGGTCACCAAGAGTCAGACATGACTGAGCAACTGAACAGCAACAATAAGGAACAACGCATGCACCATTCAGAAGAGAAATGGAGAAAATGGAGAACAGCTTCATGGAGTGATACACCAAGAAATTCAGAGTTTATGATGAAGTACTCAGCCATGTGAATAAAGTCACAAAAAAGGCAGTTACCCAGCTCTCCAGATATATTTCTTTATGTAGTACATATAACAAGTTCCTTGTATTTCCTCTCTGGTTTGTGCTTTGTCTTGCTTATATTTAAAGAAAGCTGAAACAGGAAATAATATCTAAAACCAAACATAGGCTATGTGTTAGTGGCTACTATTAGCTATGTATTTTTTTGGTGGGGAGGTGCTTAAGACAATTCACTGACATAAGTCATGTGTTTGCTTTTTCTGGTTCCCAAGATTACTGAGTACACTTGGAAATTATCCTCACCTGGTAGAATTCTAACATAATACCCTGAGCAACACTGATGATTTGATTGTGTCTCTCGTATGCGGCCACCACAACAAACTCCAGTTGAGTTCAAAACAAATGCTATGTACTTCTCTTCACAACAGGCATGTCCAGGCTGAAGGTCATAGAGAGCTCCTTTACAACAAACCTGAAATTTGAGGATCAGATGTAAAAGAAACAGTTTTATTAAGAGTGTCATACCACCATATCTTATGTGATACTGTTATTATCTAATAAGGCCTCGACCTTAGATCAAATGTAGCATATTTCTGATAAAAATTCAAAGGTTTAAAAAATACATATTCTGAATATTATTCAAATTCTATCATTGCAATTCAATACAATGTAGCTTCTTTAGCCTTCGACCATGCTTTGTGCTCTATTATAATATGCTATAAATATGAATTATCTTTTGAATGTCAGTGCTTCCAATGTGAAGATAATTTTGAGTTGCAAATGAGCAATTTCTTTCATATATATGTTTTTATTTTAATGATTGTTAAACAGTACCACATCTATGGAAACCTGTCTCTTATTGATCATTTTTTTAATACCTTGTATTTTCCTTATACTAATTTATATGATCACTTATTGGTGAATCCAATCTTCAGACAAGGCAATCTCAACAGTGTCCAACATTTATATATATGTATATATATATATATATATAATGTATGCATATATGTGTATTTATGAATGTTTGTATATATATTGTGTATACATATATGTATGCATATGTATATACATGTAAGGAAATTTATATGGGAATTAATTTTGAAAAGCCCTTTTAACAATGTGTTTTCTCCAGGAGCTGTGGAAGAAATTATGTGCTCGAACAATCAAATAATTACTGTGCATGCTCACTTGAGGTCTGAGAGACTGACACGCTGTATCTAGGACAAATGAGACACTGAACATGAGATGTAGCCTCAGAACCTGTACTTCGCATCAGTTACATTAATTAGATAGATGCTTCCTGGGGCAGACAAAAATCAACCACTGTTTAAGAGGTGCTTCTCTTTTTCCTCTTTGCTCATTGCTACTTCAGCCTGCACCAACATTTGATTCACGCTCTATCCAAAGGGAGTAGAGTATGGAATAACTAAGTCTGAAGGCAAGCTTAGTACTTCATTCATTTCTCAGAAGTGACCAAAGAGCAAGGAAACTGGGCAGAAATCTATTTCTGTGGTTCCTCAGGTAGCCCTGGTAAACCAACTGGAATAAGTTGGTTTTGTTGTTTAGTTATTAGCAATGAAGAGCCAAAATCAGTCTGATTCCAAAGACAAATTGCATGACTCCATTCTTTGATGCCACATTCTGAATGAAAAGTAAAATTTCAAATTACGCTCCATTTTAAAGAACTAAGGAAAATACTCTTTGTGTTTATTTGGGATTTAGGAATGGTGGACATTTTTGCTTGCAGGGTAAAACAATACATACCTTCTTCTTGTTTTATGACAGTAACCTAAAATTGTGCCGTGGGTTGTATAATCTTAAAGCACCTATTAAAGTTCCATTCACATACAGAGTTCTTGGACACCAAAGCACATCCACCAGTCTTTTCCTTCAGAGTCTCTAGGATTTACCATCCTTTTAAATATTCAAGTATTTATTTATTGATGGATCTTCACATCTGATTTCCTTCCATATGTTCATTGTCAATGCCATTCTCAGGCCCCTTCAAGTCACATAAAACTTATGCCTTTCTTCTAACACACTCTGGTTTTGATCTTTGAAGGGGCCCCAAAGGGAACATTTTCAAGAAATGATTTCTTTTGAGATGTTTGCCCCTGAACAGAGTATTTCTTAATCTTCTAATTTAAAGTTCATTGGCTGAGGAAACAATTTTAGTAACTTGAGCTGGTAAGGTGTAGCTAATATTGAAATAGGCAGCCTGTTCCTTGCTCTAGGTTTTCCAGAAGTAATTTTGTAATCTAGTGATTCTCAAAGTGCAGTCCCTAGACCAGATGAAGGAGGCCTCACCTGGAAACCTGTTAGAAATGCAAATTCTCATGCTGTATCCAAGACTTACTCTGGGGGTGGGACCTCCAGGTATGATACTCACTGGGGTTTGAGATCCATGGCTGCAATCAAATAGGGAAGCTTGTATAACTATTACAGATGATTCTGATGTATGTAATGATTTAGCCAAAAGGCTCTTAGACTCACAAGAAGTCTATTTTCTACCGCCCTTCAACCTCTCACCCAGGAAATACGTATTGATTGTTAACTGCAGACAGAAATTTACGAACAAATTTTTTTCTCTTGAGATTGTAATTGACTTCCTTTATTCTCTTTCACTGACAAAACCTGCATATGCCTTAATCCTTTAAACAAAAGTAATACTTTGTTTAATGCATCAAAGTTTCCTTTCTCTTGGAGAATGTTTTTAACAGGAAAATTTATTCTAGCATGTTTTTTTCTCAGAAATCCTAAATTCCATTTCATTTTATGAAAGTATATTCACCAGATGGCACACATTTAATGGCTTAAAATGATATAGAACTTGCGCTTAATGACAATTCTGGAGCCCAAATGTAAAAAAAAAAAAAGTATAGTTAGTAACTACTAGTTTTATAACATTTCTTAGATAAAAACTGCTTAGCCAGTGTCAGCAATAATAAGCATTTTAATCCACATTACTTCAACAACTCACTTTCTTAATTACTGAATCCTTTTGCAGTGAATCTTTTGAATTTAGTAGTAGCTTTAGTCATCGCATGTGTGATGTTGTTGACAAATAGGAATGTTATTTCATTATGTGAAATTCTATCTTCACACTAAGGATTTTCTGCATCATTTGTCAATAAAAACCATTTATAAACTCCTCTGTCTAGCTGTATTATTGATCTGATTCTTAAATTGAAACTAATATGAACATTAATCTGCAAATGGCCATAGTTTAAAAATATTTCAGACAAATCATGAAAGGTCCGGCTCACAGTTACTCATCAGTGTCAGGTAAAACAGCCACTTGTAGCTGAATGAATTTGTTGTAAAGAATATTCAACTCACTCAATCAAGCACAAATTTGGGAGGTTCCTTATCATTTCAATAAGCTCATTTTTTTTCTATGAAGATGATGAAAAATGAGAAGGCTAAAATGCTCATGAGGAAGATGTGATTTTTATAGGCATCCTTTCTTTTCCACAGGGTCTTCTTGTTATTCCAGTGGAAATACTGAACATGATAAACCATGGTTTAAGAAGCAAGTGATTTCAGCCCAGAGAATGTAGTGGGAAAAACATATTTTACTGACTCATTTGAAAAGATTTACCTTAGCCTCAGGGGAGTAGCACCTGGTTCCACAAAGAGATTCATGTTTTTGACACTCCACTGCCTCACAGAGTCCACCAGTGTGGTCCTTCATTAACTTCTTAGTTTTAGAGCATGGGCGCCACGTTTTCCGTAAGAGATCATATCCAAGAATGATGCCACTTGGCCTCCCTGGAGACATCCAATCAATTTGAAGGGATCTGCAATGGACAGAATAATCAATCATTCTGAAAAAGACAACATTTGACTTTGCTGCTATCAGCCTGACCTACTTTTCAATTAGTCTATCAGTTTGGTCAAAAGGTCTATTTCATCAACAATTTCCTAATGAAAAATCTGGAGCAAAAAAATATACACACTCATATGCTACCACCATAGGCTATGTTTTGAAAATCAACCAAAATCATTTAAGCTCTTGGGAGAATAACACCATGACATGAGTTCGGTGGTCTCCCACTTTAAGTTTCAGAGGCAAAAAGAATGTATTATTGTTTGTGGCTAGTCAGTAAAAGCAACAAAAAATTTTGGTTGATAAGTTAAAATAAGACACAAATAATGTGATGTAGTAAATAGGATGGGCTTCCCAATCCCAAGTGGCAGTAGTATAAAGAATCCTCCTGCCATTGCAGGAGATGTAAGAGACACGGGTTAGATCCCTAGGTGGGGAAGAGCGCCTGGAGGAGGGCATGGAAATCCAGTCCAGGATTCTTGTCTGGAGAATCCTATGAACAGAGGAGCCTGGCAAGCTATAGTCCAGAGGTTTGCAAAGAGTTGGACAGGACTGAAACGACTTAGCAGGCACACAAAGTAAATAGCATGGAAATTAGAATATGCAGCAGACCTAACCCCTACTCACAATTTCTACTCCTTTGCCTTCCTTCTCTCAGCTAGGACTAGCCATGTGACCCTCTGCTGCTCAAAGAGACGCAACCAGAAGATGTTAAGAGTCTAATTAAGGTCCCTAGGAAATTTTATCTTCCTTGATGTGACTGTGGCCTTTTCCCCTTTTCTCTCTTTCTACTAAATATGATGTCTGAAATTTCAGCAGTCACTTCAATTATCTTGCAATCATTTGAGAAAGGCCATGCAAAGCACAAAGATGCCCCTGAGGTATTTGGTATAACTGAACCAATGCCAACAACAATCTACCTCTAGAACTACTTACTTGAGCCTCTACTGTTGGTTATTTTGTCACATAGACAAAGTGCATGACCAAATTGATAAAATCTTTTTATCAGTTGATAAGTTAACAATTGATAACATTTATCAATAAATTTATTTATCAACATGTAATATTTATACATTTTATCAACTGATATAATTGATATGCTCCCTCCAAATATACTTTATCTTAATTTTTGACTCACAAAAACAGATTTAATTTTCCAATGGTTCTTTATATACCATGATCAGATATGCTTTGTGGTCAGAAATTCAGAAATTGGAGATTCCCATAACAAACTTCTTTATATCACTATGTTCTTGAAGATGTTTGAGTTTTAAAAATTGAGTCACAATTTATTCTAAACATATAAGCATCCTATTTTTGGTGGTTTGGTAAACAATGGAGGCATAACATCATACCAAAACTGCATTTTCAATGATCTATTAGTATTTCATCTGCTGTTCTGAATGAGATCATAGCATCACGTTTTCAAAGAAGAGTCAATATGGAATGAAATTATTTACTCTCAGACTAATGTACAGAACTTTATTTTAGCACTTACATCTACTTGTCAGAATGATTCAGCCTAGATGACATACCTGTACAATCTTTAATATTTTAAGAAAATCTATAAACAGAA
Organism: Cervus canadensis; assembly: GCF_019320065.1. NCBI lineage: Eukaryota > Metazoa > Chordata > Mammalia > Artiodactyla > Cervidae > Cervus > Cervus canadensis. Next base: position 59,448,818 of record NC_057398.1, on the reverse strand, counting down.
AGTAAAGATTTTAACAAAGCCCCAGAGATTTTGATAAGACATATTCTTGCAATTTAGCAGGGTAAAGAAAGGCTACTATGTGCAGAACATCAGGCAAACATAAAATAATTACTTTTGTTCTTATTGTTTTCAAAAACAGGAATGGAACTCTGACATTCAAGCTTGATTTTTATAATTCTAGAATCTTCAACCATAACAACCATTCACACATAGTTATAGGTTAGCTTTACCTATGAAACATTTCAATAACTACTTTGAAGAATAACAAGCACATGTAAGCTTAGTCCTTATACTCGAGCAATATTAAAATATTATCACAATAACTTATGTTGACCATCCTTCTGACATTGTGCCAAATAATATTTTTGCTATACTTTCCATTGTAAGAAAAAGTGTGTCTTTACAGGCCAAATTACTGAACTCTATCAGAATTCTAAGTGACATTACATATTAGGAATTCAATTAGGCCCAAACATTTACATTAAAAAGCAGCAGTCAAGATAAACCTTGACATTTTAATAGACTGCTGAAAAAGAAAAAAAAGAAAATTATTTCATTTTCTTGGAGGTACAAACACAACACATTCACTAATAAGACTCTGTAGATAAGAAATTAATGTCACCTATGAGAGAACAGTTTCATAGGTGACTTGTATATTCACCATTATTATTCTAAGGTCTTTATACAACTCTCAAAATTAATTCCACATTTTTTCAGATACCTCTTCTGTATTCATTGCATAACCAGCTACAGAAAAGACTACCTTTAAGTGACATTCAAGGGTCTGACTTATCTACAAAAGCTGGTAAACTAGCAAAGTCTAGAAAATACCATTTCTAGTCAGTGTAACTTCTCTTTTTCTTGCACAGCATAACCAGGAAGAGAGACCACCTGTATTTTTAGTGCTAGCATGAAAAGTTTTGATGTTGAGGATCTGAGTTAGGTGTACTAATATACATGATCAAAGAAAAATAGGGGGCTTAGCACCTGTCTACCTCTCATTAGAGCCCATGAGAGTGACACTGAAAAAATCCTTTGGTTTGAAATGAAAGACATCTCTGAGAAATACACACATTAACTGGATTAATGGTTCCATTGCTTTGATGTTGGAGAGTAAAATAGAAGGAACATTCTTAAACCATATGAATTAATGTGAAATATTGGGGAGACAATCTGAAGTTTGTCTTTTATAAACAATTTATCTACAGAAAGAAAGAAAAGAAAGTGAAGTCGCTCAGTCGTGTCCGATTCTTTGCAACCCTATGGACTGTAGCTTACCAGGTTCCTCCATCCATGGAATTTTTCAGACAAGAGTACTGGAGTGGGTTGCCATTTCCTTCTCCAAAGGATCTTCCTGACCCAGGGATCAAACCCAGGTCTCCCGAATTGCAGGCAGACGCTTTACCATCTGAGCCACCAGGGAAACTCTAATTTATCTACAAATTGTTAGAAATAGCTCCAGATTCCTTGAACTTGTTTACAGAGGCCTTTTAAAAATGCCTACTCAACTAGGTCATTTTTGTCAGTGCACTCAACTTCTTCAAATACTATTCCAGATTGTGGTTATCAAAAATGATCAGGGCACCTTTAAGACTAAATAAATGTAATATGATGACAATATTATTTATCTGCTCTCAAATCAAGCTATTGAATGTTTAATTCTCCACTAGAATGTTTAGCATAACTATGTGCTATGTGCTAAGTCACTTCAGTCATGTCTGACTCTTTGGGACCCTACAGACTGTAGTCCACCAGGCTCCTCTGTCCATGGGATTCTCCAGGCATGAAACCTGGAGTGGGTGGCCGTGCTCTTCTCCAGGGGATCTTCCTGACCCAGGGATAAAACCTGCATCTCCTATGTCTCCTGTACTGGCAGGTGGGTTCTTTATCACTAGCGCCACCTGGGAAGCCTTAGCATAACTAAGAAGTGAAGATGCTGGGTCGTGTCAGACTCTTTGCAACCACATGGACTGTAACCTAACAGGCTCCTCCCTCCATGGGATTTTCCAGGCAAGAATACTGAAATGGGTTGCTATTTCTTTCTCCAGGAGATCTTCCCAACCCAGGGATCGAACCTGGGTCTCCCGCACTACAGATAAACTCTTTACCATCTGAGCCACCAGGGAAGCCTTAGCATAACTGGTAGTAAGTAAAATATCAAAAGGTAGAACTCTATGTCCTTAAGTATTAGGGGATATAAAAAATGCATACCAGAAACATGTCAAATTACACTTCACAGTAGTGTAAAGGCAAGTGTTTAGGCATTAGTTCAAGCTACAAGTATTACATTGTTGTTGTCCAGTCACTGAGTCAAGTCTGACTCCTTATGATCCCATGGACTGTAACACATCAGGCTTCCCTGTCCTTCACTATCTCCCAGAGTTTGCTCAAACTCATGTCCATTGAGTCGGTGATGTCATCCAATCATCTCATCTTCTGTCACCCCCTTCTCCTCCTGCCCTCAATCTTTCTCAGCATCAGGGTCTTTTCCAGTGAGTTTACTCTCTGCATCAGGTGGCCAAAATATTAGTACTTCAGCATCAGTCCTTCCAATGAATATTCAGGGTTGATTTCCTTCAGGATTGATTGTATATATACCCTTGAAGTATTACAGAGACACCAAACAAAGATCATTCTGCCTAGACTAACAATGAAGGTTTCATGGGAGAAGTAGATGTGGACTTGAATTGGAACAGGAGGAAGGAAGAATTCTGAGCAGGAAGACACACATAAGCAAAAATAAGAGGGAGGAAACAGCCTAGCCATATATAGAAGAATAATGGGACCAACTTGATGAGTGAATGATCAACATCCATCAATGGAAGGTCAATCAGAATTTAAGAAGAAAATTTATGAAGCCCCTCAGATACTATGTTGAGGAATTTGATGACAAAATAAGGTGATTGTGCAGGATGTCATTAGCAGAATAAAAAGCCCTTTTAGAACTGATAACCTGGCAAATGAGAGTGGAAGAGAAGAGGGGTAGGGAGAAATATCAGTGAGCTACATCAGGAATTTAAATGTGAAGGAATGTTTAATGGATCTTTCTCTTGTTTAGGAACTTCAATTTAGCTCCAAGCTGAGGATGACAGATGAGTTTCTCCCTTTAGGACTGATAAGTATCTTGTTTCTAAAAGGGATCAGAAAGATTCTGCTGAGTTCTGAGGATAAAACTATCCATTAACAATGATGCAAAACCCAAACCAATCCCAAATAAACAGAAATCTTGAAGAGTTTTTGAAAAAAGGAAATTTAATGAATATTTATTAAGTATCTCCTATAGGTAAGGCATTGTTCTAATAATATAATTATGAATAAATAAGACAAAGTTCTTTTTTTCATAAAACTTACATTTTGCTGGGAGAAGATGAAAGAGTAAACATATACATAAGTATATAATATGTCAAACTGGTGGTCTGAGAAGGCCTGGCTCTTCTTGCAGGGAGAAGGGACAAAGCATGTGAACAGGAGTTTCTAGGCAGAGAGAGCAGGAGGTAGAGAGGCTCTGAGACAACCATGCACTTGACTTGTTTCAGGACAATCAAAGAATCTAGTGGGAAAGAACTGAAGTGAGCAAAAGAATGATGGAAAATGAAGCAGGTGAGTGTTGTGAGGGTGGGACGGGGAACTGCAGATCATGCAGGGTTTTGTAGAACATAGAAGTAACTTTGGATTCATTTTTTGAGTGCACTGGAAAATCACTGGAAATTTTTGAGCCACAGAGTAAGAGAGGAGTGATTTATTTTGTGAAGAGTGATGTTAAAAACCATCCCCAGCCCACCCCTAAACACACTCTAGGGTGAGGAAGACATTCTAAATGCATCACTCAGAAAAACTGGAAACACTTGCTTCTCCTGGTTCGTACCTCCTGAGAAACAGAAATATCTAAGCCAAATTTGCTACTGGCCCTGGAGGGGAATATAGAAAGAAACTTAGGGGACAGCTTGACATAGGGATTGGCATCCTGTATGACCAAAGAACGGTGCTTGTTTTTCAGCTAGACAATTCTATTGGCCAGATATTGTCCAGAGCAGCTGTGATGATAGGCAAGACAGGACTGGCATACCATCAATCTTTAGCATGGCACAAGCGAATGAGTTTCCCATGAGCCAATGGATATCTTGCAAGGTGGTGAGGTGTGAGCCCCCTTTACATATACTACCCACCATGGCAGGCTTTTGGTGTGAAGGAACTCCAGTAAGGAGAGTCTTTGGGACATTCTGCTCTGTTGCCACCAGAGATCAGTTGCAGAAGACAACATTCCTATCAGGGAACTTGACTTTGTGGAGATTCTCAAAAGTCCTCTCAAGGAAAACAGAGAATTGTCCAAGAAAGTGCTACCTGCAGCAGAGAGGGTTTGGGTGGCTACCCAGCAATGGCAGTAAAGTAAAGAGGCACAGCTGGATGAAAGGAGATAGGCAAGAAAGAGTAGGACGAGAGAAAGGGCAAGCTGGGATCAGGTCTGAGCCTGTGACATGGTAGGATCTTCGAACCATATGTGAGCTTAATATTTCGCTGGAGATGCAATGAACTTTTAATACTTGATCATGAATCTTAATTGCTAAAGGTAGGCTCATAACTAAAAACAATGTGAAAGCCATAAGATGCTTCTGAGAGGTTTTTCAAGAGTTAGGAAAAAGACATCCAAAAGACTATGTTTAGGTAGTAAGGAATAGGCAAAAGTAAAACCTTTCCTTCTTGTATCTCATTGAATTAAAATAGGTATATCAACTTGAATGATAAAAGAATGAAGTATGGTTATGATGGTAGAAATGAAGAAGAGGGACAGCTAGGAGAAGATGCTCCAAAAGGAAATAGACTAAAATTGATATTGAGTGAAATCAGGGGATTGAAAAAATCAAAACTAGATGTCTGTGATCATGTGCAAGGTAGTGGTACATCTGCAGAACTGGATGCTGGAAAAGATAAGTTAGCTGAAAACTGACTTCTGAGGCTTGAGGTTATGGGAGTGATGGGTGGCTATCACTATAGAACACTGATGCAAACCTGAATACACGAGACTAGAGGTTAGGGAGAAATGGGGCTAGAGATCTTTGCATCAGTATGATCAAACTGTGAGAATGAACTACTTGAGCAGGAGAGAGTCTTTCTGTTGAGGACATCCACAATCAATGAAAGGAATGGAATGAAACAAATAAAAGAAACCAAGGAGTGTTCAGGAAGCAGTTAAAGGCCAGAGTAAGTTGGGAGAAAAGCTGGATTTTGTGGAGATGCATACAAAGGCCTCTCAAAATCTCAGTGACTGAGCTGCTTCTGTGGGAGCTGCAAAAAGTAGAAAAGTTAGAAGGGGTTTGGGAAAGAGAAGGAAGTAAGAAAATAGAAATAGTGGTGGCAGAGTCTTAAGAATAAGCTCAATATTCTGTAAGGTCTTCTGATTAAACAACGAGTTCGATGATCAGAATTCATTGGCCATCAGAAGAATAATATTTACTGAAAGCCATTATGATTGTAAGATTGTTGATTGAATGTGTACAACAATACTAGAAACACTCCAAGTGATCCCTTTTGAGAGGTGTTCTCATATCCTTTAGACTGAAACAGAAAATTCCAGTCCCAATCAAAAAATGGGCAGAAAATCTAAATAGATATTTCTCCAAAGAAGTTATACAAATGGCCCAAGAATCACATGAGAAGCTGCTCAATATTGCTAATTATTGGGCTTCCCTTGTGGCCCAGCTGGCAAAGAATCTGCCTACAATGCGGGAGACCTGGGTTTAATCCCTGGGTTGGGGGAAGATTCCCTGAAGAAGGGAAGGGCCACCCACACCAGTGTCCTGGCCTGAAGAATTCTATATACTATTCCATGAGGTCAAAAGGAGTCGGACACCACTGAGTGACTTATTATTACAGAAATGTAAATGAAAAATACAGTGAGGTACCACCTCATACCAGTCAGAACAGCCATCATCAAAAATTCTACAAACAAAAAATGCTGGAGAGAGTGTAGAGAAAAGGGAACCCTCCTACACTGTTGGTGGGACTATAAATTGGTGCAGCCACGATGGAGAACAGTATAGAGGTTCTTTCAAAAACTAAAAATAGAGCTACCATACAACCCGTCAATCTCATTCCTAGGCATATATCTTGGGGCTTCACTGGTGGCTCAGATGATAAAGAATCCACCTGCAATGCTGGAGACCTGGGTTCAATTCCTGGGTTGGGAAGATCCCCTGGAGGAGGGCATGGCAACCCATCCTAGTATTCTTGCCTGGAGAATCCCCATGGACAGAGGAACCTGGAGGGCTACAGTCCATGGGGTCACAAAGAGTGGGACACAACTGAGCGACTAAGCACAGCACATGCATAAACCTGGAGAAAAACATGGTCCAAAAGGATACCTGCACCTCAATACTCACTGTAGCCCTATTTATAATAGCCAAGACATGGAAGCAACATATGTGTTCATTGACATAGGAATGGATAAAGATGTGGTACATATACATATCAATATAATGGAATATTATTCAATAATAACAAGAATGAAATAATGCCATTTGCAGCAACATGATTGGACCTAGAGATGATCATACTAAGTGAAGTAAGGCATACAGAGAAAGACAAACATTGCATGATATCACTTATATGCGGAATCTGAAAAATATAATACACATGAACTTATTTACAAAATAGAAACAGATTCACAGACTTTAAAAACAAATTTATGGTTACCAAGGGGAAAGGTGAGGGGGGAAGATTAATTAGGATATTGGGATTAACATACACACACTACTATATATATAACACATAACCTACAAGGACCCACTCTATAGCACAGGGAACTCTACTCGATATTCTGTAATAATCTATATGGGAAAGGAATATGAAAAAGAGTGTATATATGTATATGTACTGAATCACTTTGCCGTACACCTGAAACTAACACAACATTGTAAGTCAACCATACTCCGATATACAATAAAAATTAAATTAAAAAGAAGCTGTCTCAACTTGTCCATACTGGCAAGAAGTAAAGTTTAGAATATGGGTGAAGAGATGATCTGAAATTCTACATCTACAGCCCAGCCTACTCCTCATTTAAAAACATAACATAAAGCATGACTTAAAAATGTTTAATTGTAAAATCACTTCAGTATTCAAGCTAACAGTCACTGAAAAAGTCAGAGAGGGAAAACAATCATAGAAGAGATTTCCTGATAGCCAGTGTCATAGTATAAAAGTATAGGAGCCTCAAAGTTTCACCTCAAATTTGGTGAGGCAAAAAAGAGAAAGTTCTTTTTCAACCAGCGATGACCATTCATGCCATCTTCAACCCCTAGTTATGTACTCTGAAATTTTCAGACAGGGGGATTTCTAAATGATGATAGTGGCTTAAGTGTCATTTAGAGACACAGAATCTGTGCTATTATCATGAAGACTTCTCAGAAGCTGGAGTGCGAAAATATCATTTATATTATTCAGGAGCTTGAGGCAAAATTTTAAACAATTATTTGTGAGTATTACCAAGACATTATGCCTCTGACTTCTCATCAATAACACAGCCCCAGATTGATCTGGAACTGTAAAAACCACCATGGTTCCCACTAAAGGCGATGAGAGATATGATCTGTGTTCTCTCTCTCCTCTCTTTCTCTGCTTTCCCTTGAGCCTCACTCCTGGAAATGATGCATTTTGGAATGCTAGCAGTCATGTAATAAAACCTTTTCCTGGTTTATGTTCTTTTCTTCACTTATCCACTTAGGGAGAATAAATAAGTGAACTTCAGAGGCAACCCAGTACCCACTGAAGCTGTCAGTTGCAGTGTCTGTCATATTTCAATCAAAGCCAGCACCAGACAGCTATCTTCATCCAGCGCAGTCTCTACATTCTTGAGGACCAGAATTAATGAATTAGCTATTGATTATATTCCACTCTAGCAAATCCACCGAGGCAAATAAATGAACTACCCAGGGCACGTGTAGGCCACGGCCAGACATGTCCGGGCTATCGATCAGTCGTTAGCACTCTTCGGGTATGTAGAAGCAGCTGATGATAATATGACAAGTACAGAAAATGTGATGTAGAAATAGAGTTTGTTTCCGGAGGAGTTGCTTATAAAACTAGAAGGGTTCATTGGATCTTTCTACATTTGTGTGCAAGGGCATTTCTGGATTATGTATAATTGGGAAAACCATACATAAGTGCTTGTGTGGAAGATGTTGTAGTCAAAAGCAAGGTATAGGTTAAGGTCAGAGACAAAGATGATGTGCTCCATGCTTATGATCAAACAGGCTGGTAAGCTATCTGTATATGTTATTAAAACATACAAAAGTTAAAATTTGCTGACTATGACATTTTACCAAAGATAATCTAAGAAATATATGTGTTATTAGAAACCAAAATATTTTGAGTGCTATAGAAGTGAACTTTGTCTACTTTTATCTGGAAGGATTTCACACTTGATTTTTCATGTTGCTAATATAAGAGTTTCTTAAACCAAAATAGAAACAACTAACATGTACATGTTGCCAGAAGTATAATGAAATTACACAAACAATAACATGCACACAGGAGGCTAACTGCTTTGGTGTTGGTGTAATTTTGATTAATGGCCTGGCAGCCTATATGTGCTCATTAGAGTTTTGCCTTTGGAAAATGTTGTTGTGCTATGATAGATCATTTTAAGAAAGGAAAGACTGTACATGCCAATATTCAGTTATAAATGATTTAAATCAGCTTTTTTTTTTTTGCTAGATCTTTGACCCCAAAAAAGGGGGGGGGGAAAAAAAGGAAATAAAGTTGTCAAATGTGTTGGAATAAAGAAAAATATGGGGGAAGGGTAATTTCTGTGTTGGTTAATATGGAAAAGTCCTTTATAGCCTCTTTCCCTGGTGGCTCAGTGGTAAAGAATCCACCTGCCAATGCAGGAGATGTGGGTTTGATTTCTGGGTGGGAAAGATCCCTTAGAGGAGTAAATGGCAACCCGCTCCAGGATGATTGCCTGGATAAGCCCATGGACAGAGGATTCTGGTGGGCTACCCTCCAAGGGGTCGCAAAGAGTTGGACATGACTGAGCACACACACATATGCCTGTTGATTATTGCTAAAAAGTCAGCTCAAATTACAAAAAGCCACCACCTAAGGGCTTTGAAAAGTTAACAATACTGGCAAATCAGGAAAGAAGGCAATATTTGAAGAGCAAACATTATGGGATCAGTCTCCCAATGTTTTTCCTTTTATCATCCCCATCTTCAGCTGAAGAGCAGCCCCAGTGTGGAACCACGCACTGGGCAAGCAAAACCTATGTTGCTGTTGTCCACTCGCTCAGGTGTGTTTGACTTTTGCAGTCTTACGGCCTGCACCACACCAGGCTTCCCTGTCATTCACTATCGCCCAGAGTTTGCTCAGACTCACGTCCACTGAGTCGGTGATGCCATCCAACCATCTCATCCTCTGTCATCCCCTTCTACCGCCTTCAATCTTTCCCAGCATCAGGGTCTTTTCAAATGAGGCAGCTCTTCACAACAGTTGGGCAAAGTATTGGAACTTCAGCATCAGTCCTTACAATGAATATTCAGGGTTGATTTCCTTTAGGATTGACCGGTTTGGTCTCCTTGCAGTCCAAGGGACTCTCAAACGTCTTCTCTAGCACCACAATTTGAAAGTATCAATTCTTTGGTACTCAGCTTTCTTTATGGTCTGACTCTAACACCCATACATGACTACTGGAAAGACCATACCTTTGACTATATGGACCTTTGTTGGCAAAGTGATGTTTTTGCTTTTAATATGCTGTCTAGGTTTGAGAGCAACCTAATCTTTCTGGCCAGGGTATAAAAAGGCCTAGCAAGCCAGAAGATGTGATGAATATCCCTGTTTCATTTCGTTTCCTCTTTTTTCCTGCTCTGAGTATGATTCCAGATAAGGAGCTGAATGATGGCAGTTGTTGCCAAATGAGAATTAAAAATCCTAAGAAAAATCTAGCTTTGTGGCCAGGGAAAGCAGGAGAAGTGCCCCCTGTGGCCCAAGAATGTGTGGCAAAAAATTCCTACTTATTATTTTTTTCAATATTTTTCTCTAATCTCTTTGCTCCTCGAACAATTTCATTGATGTAAACTGTGAGCTACCTTGGGAGGCTAAAATTCCAAGAGAAACCATGTCTTTCCAGCCAAAGATCTGGAAAAGGAAGTCCAAGGGATATGGAAAACACGGAGGAACTCTCAAAAAAGAGAAAGCTAAGCAGTCTAGTAATTCTGGGCACAAATCAACACAAGTCTTAATTCCAAGGTGCACACACATGGCTGCCTCATAAGCAAAGGGAAGCATAGTTCAGTTCAGTTCAGTTCATTCGCTCAGTCGTGTCCGACCCTTTGCGACCCCATGAATCGCAGCACGCCAGGCCTCCCTGCCCATCACCAACTCCCGGAGTTTACTCAAACTCATGTCCATCAAGTTGGTGATGCCATCCAGCCATCTCATCCTCTGTCGTCCCCTTCTCCTCCTGCCCCCAATCCCTCCCAGCATCAGGGTCTTTTCCAATTAATCAACTCTTCGCATGAGCTGGCCAAGGTACTGGAGTTTCAGCTTCAGCATCAGTCCTTCCAATGAACACCCAGGACTGATCTCCTTTAGGATGGACTGGTTGGATCTCCTTGCAGTCCAAGGGACTCTCAAGAGTCTTCTGCAACACCATAGTTCAAAAGCATCATTTTTTTGGTGTTCAGCTTTCTTCACAGTCCAACTCTCACATTCATACATGACCACTGGAGAAACCATAGCCTTGTCCAGATGGACCTTTGTTGGCAAAGTAATGTCTCTGCTTTTTAATATGCTATCCAGGTTAGTCATAACTTTCCTCCCAAGGAGTAAGCGTCTTTTAATTTCATGGCTGCAATCACCAACTGAAGTGATTTGGAACCCCAAAAAATAAAGTCTGACACTGTTGCACTGTTTCTCTGTCTATTTCCCATGAAGTGATGGGACCAGATGCCATGATCTTAGTTTTCTGAATGTTGAGCTTTAAGCCAACTTTTTCACTCTCCTCTTTCACTTTCATCAAGAGGCTTTTTAGTTCCTCTTCACTTTCTGCCATAAGGGTGGTGTCATAGCTATTTCAAATCCTGAAAGATGATGCTGTGAAAGTGCTGCACTCAATATGCCAGCAAATTGGGAAACTCAGCAGTGGCCACAGGACTGGAAAAAGTCAGTTTTCATTCCAATCCCTAAGAAAGGCTATCCTAAATAATGCTCAAACTACTGCACAATTGCACTCATCTCACGCGCTAGTAAAGTAATGCTCAAAATTCTCCATGCCAGGCTTCAGCAATACGTGAACTGAGAACTTCCAGATGTTCAAGCTGGTTCTAGAAAAGGCAGAGGAACCAGAGATCAAATTGCCAATATCTGCTGGATCATGGAAAAAGCAAGAGAGTTCCAGAAAAACATCTATTTCTGCTTTATTGACTACGCCAAAGCATTCAACTGTGTGGATCACAATAAACTGGAAAATTCTGAAAGAGATGGGAATACCAGACCACCTGACCCACCTCTTGGGAAACCTATATGCAGGTCAGGAAGCAACAGTTAGAACTGGACATGGACCAACAGACTGGTTCCAAATAGGAAAAGGAGTACGTCAAGGCTGTTTATTGTCACCCTGCTTATTTAACTTATATGCAGAGTACATCATGAGAAACGCTGGACTGGAAGAAGCACAAGCTGGAATCAAAATTGCTGGGAGAAATATCAATAACCTCAGATATGCAGATGACACCACCCTTATGGCAGAAAGTGAAGAGGAACTAAAAAGCCTCTTGATGAAAGTAAAAGAGGAGAGTGAAAAAGTTGGCTTAAAGCTCAACATTCAGAAAACTAAGATCATGGCATCTGGTCCCATCACCTCATGGGAAATAGACAGAGAAACAGTGCAACAGTGTCAGACTTTATTTTTGGGGTTCCAAATCACTGCAGTTGGTGATTGCAGCCATGAAATTAAAAGACGCTTACTCCTTGGGAGGAAAGTTATGACTAACCTGGATAGCATATTAAAAAGCAGAGACATTACTTTGCCAACAAAGGTCCATCTGGACAAGGCTATGGTTTCTCCAGTGGTCATGTATGAATGTGAGAGTTGGACTGTGAAGAAAGCTGAACACCAAAAAAATGATGCTTTTGAACTATGGTGTTGCAGAAGACTCTTGAGAGTCCCTTGGACTGCAAGGAGATCCAACCAGTCCATCCTAAAGGAGATCAGTCCTGGGTGTTCATTGGAAGGACTGATGCTGAAGCTGAAACTCCAGTACCTTGGCCAGCTCATGCGAAGAGTTGATTAATTGGAAAAGACCCTGATGCTGGGAGGGATTGGGGGCAGGAGGAGAAGGGGACGACAGAGGATGAGATGGCTGGATGGCATCACCAACTTGATGGACATGAGTTTGAGTAAACTCCGGGAGTTGGTGATGGGCAGGGAGGCCTGGCGTGCTGCGATTCATGGGGTCGCAAAGGGTCGGACACGACTGAGCGACTGAACTGAATGAACTGAATTGAATCTGCATATCTGAGGTTATTGATATTTCTCCTGGCAATCTTGATTCCAGCTTGTGCTTCCAGCCCAGCATTTCTCATGATGTACTCTGCATATAAGTTAAATAAGCAGGGTGACAATAAACAGCCTTGACGTACTCCTTTTCCTGTTTGGAACCAGTTTGTTGTTCCATGTCCAGTTCTAACTGTTGCTTCCTGACCTGCATACAGGTTTCTCAAGAGATGGGTCAGGTGGTCTGGTATTCCCATCTCTTTCAGAATTTTCCACAGTTTATTGTGATCCACACAGCTGAATGCTTTGGCGTAGTCAATAAAGCAGAAATAGATGTTTTTCTGGAATCTCTTGCTTTTCAGTGATCCAGCAGATGTTAGTTATTTCATCTCTGATTCCTCTGCCTTTTCTAGAACCAGCTTGAACATCTGGAAGTTCACCGTTCACATATTGCTGAAGCCTGGCATGGAGAATTTTGAGCATTACTTTACTAGCGTGTGAGATGAGTGCAATTGTGCGGGAGTTTGAACATTATTTGGGATTGCCTTTCTTAGGGATTAGAATGAAAACTGACCTCTCCAGTCCTGTGGCCACTGCTGAGTTTTGCTAATTTGCTGGCATATTGAGTGCAGCACTTTCACAGAATCATCTTTTAGGATTTGAAATAGCTCAACTGGAATTCCATCACATCCACTAGCTTTGCTCGTAGTGATGCTTCCTAAGGCCCACCTGACTTCACATTCCAGGATGTGTGGCTCTAGGTGAGTGATCACACCATCGTGATTATCTGGGTCATGAAGGTCTTTTTTGTACAGTTCTTCTGTGTATTCTTGCCATCTTTGTGTGAAATGTTCCCTTGGTATCGCTAATTTTCTTGAAGAGATCTCTAGTCTTTCCCATTCTGTAGTTTCCTCTATTTTTTTTTGCATTGATCGCTCAAGAAGGCTTTCTTGTCTCTCCTGGCTATTCTTTGGAACTCTGCGTTCACATGGGAATATCTTTCCTTTTCTCCTTTGCTTTTCACTTCTCTTCTTTTCACAGCTAAGTAAGATGGTAGGTGTTGTGAGAGGGCATCAGAGGGCAGACACACTAAAACCATAATCACAGAAAACTAGCCAATCTGATCACAGGACCACAGTCGTGTCTAACTCAATGAAACTAAGCCATGCTGTGTGTGGCCACCCAAGATGGACGGGTCATGGTGGAGAGGTCTGATAGAATGCGGTCCACTGGAGGAGGGAATGGCAAACCACTTCAGAATTCTTGCCTTGAGAACCCCATGAACAGTAGGAAAAGACAAATTAATAGGATACTGAAAGAGGAACTCCCCAGGTCGGTAGGTGCCCAGTATGCTACTGGAGATCAGTGGAGAAATAACTCCAGACAGAATGAAGGGATGGAGCCAAATCAAAAACAATACCCAGTTGTGGATGTGACTGGTGATAGAAGCAAGGTCTGATGCTGTAAAGAGCATTATTGCATAGGAACCTGGAATGTTAGGTCCATGAATCAAGGCAAATTGGAAGTGGTCAAACAGGAGATGGCAAGAGTGAATGTCGACATGCTAGGAATCAGCAAACTAAAATGGACTGGAATAGGTGAATTTAACACAGATGACCATTATATCTACTACTGTGGGCAGGAATCCCTTAGAAGAAATGGAGTAGCCATCATAGTCAACAAAAGAGTCTGATATGCAGTACTTAGATGCAATCTCAAAAATGACAGAATGATCTCTGTTCATTTCCAAGGCAAACCATTCAATATCACGGTAATCCAAGCTTATGCTCCAACCAGTAATGCTGAAGAAGCTGAAGTTGAACAGTTCTATGAAGACCTACAAGACCTTTTAGAACTAACACCCAAATAAGATGTCCTCTTCATTATAGGGAACTGGAATGCAAAAGTAGGAAGTCAAGAAACACCTGGAGTAACAGGCAAATTTGGCCTTGGAGTACAGAATGAAGCAGGGCAAAGGCTAATAGAGTTTTGCCAAGAGGACTCACTGATCATAGCAAACACTGTCTTCCAACAACACAAGAGAAGACTCTACACATGGACATCACCAGATGGTCGACACCGAAATCAGATTGATTATATTCTTTGCAGCCAAAGGTGGAAACAAAACAAGACCAGGAGCTGACTGTGGCTCAGATCATGAACTCCTTATTGCCAAATTCAGACTTAAACTGAAGAAAGTAGGGAAAACCACTAGACCATTCAGCTATGACCTAAATTAAATCCCTTATGACTATACAGTGGAAGTGAGAAATAGATTTAAGGGACTAGATATGATAGACAGAGAGCCTGATGAACTATGGACAGAGGTTCGTGACATTGTACAGGAGACAGGGATCAAGACCATCCCCATGGAAAAGAAATGCAAAAAAGGCAAAATGGTTGTCTGAGAAGGCCTTACAAATAGCTGTGAAAGGGAAGAATAAGTACATAGCAAAGACTTTGAGATCTGAACCATTGCATAATCCCATAACCAAACACCAGATAAGCCACTGAGAGGTGCATGAATGGGACAGACATAAAGCAGCATGGTGAAACTTGAAAAATGAACTAATATTAGAGCCACCGACCACATAAGCCAAGACAAAAATTTCAGTCTGAAGCTAACCAAGTTGGTCACCTGCCAAAAGAAACAAAACCTCCAGCCTTCTACACATGATGACAACCTGATATTTAAACATCCAGGAAATACTCCAAAATCACTCAAAGTTACAGTAATCCAAAGAAAGTTGGAGTGCCTATATTATTATCAGAAAAAATATCCTTGATGATAAAAAAAGTTATCAGGAAGGAAAAGGAATGTTACACAACAATAAAAGTGTCAATTTACCAAGACATAACAATCCTAAATGTGCATGAACCTAATAGTAAAGCATCAAAATACATGAGGCAAAAACTGAGAGTTCAAAAAAAAAAGAACTATTATAAATAAGCCCATAGTTATATTTGGAGATTTCAACATTCCTCTCACAATAATTGATAGAACAGCCAGGCAGGAAATCATTATGTGTACAGATGACCTGAACATCACTATCACTCAACTTGACCTAATTGACATTTATAAAATGTTCTGACAACAGCAGAATACACATTCTCCTCAAGTACACATAGCATATTCACCATGATAGATCTCATTATAGGCAATAAAATAAAACCATGTTTCAGACCATAAGAGAATGGCTTTAGAAACTCACATCTTAAATATGTCTGAAAAAACTAAAAATTGTTTGGGAAATAAGCAAACCACTTCTAAATAATTCATGAGTCAAAGCAGAAGTATTAAGGAAATTAAAAACTATCTTGAAACATTAAATGAAATAAAATGCAACATTTCAAACTTCATGAGATTCACCTGAAGCATGGCTTAAAGGAAAATTCTTAACTTTAAATAGTTCTAGTCAAAAAGAAGAAAGGTCTCAAATCAATAATGCATGCTTTCCTCATTAAGCAACTAAAAAAAGAAAGGTAAGATAAATCCAAAGCAAGAAGAAAGAAATCAATAAAAAAAATCATCAATTAATGAGATAGAAAACAAAGCAATAGAGAAAACCAATAAAACCAAAAGATGGTTCTCTGAAAAGATTCACAAAATTGATAAAACTCTAGATTGATTGAGAGACACTTACCATTATCAGAAATGAAACGGTGCAAATCAATGCAGATTCTACAAATATTACAAATTTCTGTCCATAAATTGGACAAATTCAATGAAATTAAACCAGTTCTTTGCAAACACAAGGTAACAAATTTCACACAAGAACAAACAGATAGCTTGAATCACCCTACATTGTTAAGGAAATTGAATTCTGAATAAAATACCACTCAATAAGAAAAACTCTAGCGAAAGGTGAGTTTCACGGGTAAATTCTACCAACATTTAAGAAATAAATACCATTTTCACAAAATCTCTTTCAGAAAATAGAATAGGAAGACATATTTTCCAGGTTATTTTTTGGGCCCAGAATTGCCATTTACCAAAAGCAGGCAAAGAAATTACAAGAAATAAAAATAGTTCAATATATTTTATAAGGATAACCATGATCTTCAACAAGATAATAGCAAATTGAATCCAGGAATATATAAAAATGGAAATACATCACAACCAAGTGGGCTTTATTAAGATTATAGAGCCTTAATTATTTGAAAGTCAATCAATGTAATTAAAGACATTAACTAATTAATATGAAGAAAATGTATTTAACAAAATTCAGTATCTAGTCACTTTGGAAATCAGTTTGGCAGTTTCTTATAAAGTAAGTAAAATATAAACTTATTATGATTCAGCAGTCCAACTCATCATTTACCCAGATGAAATGAGAATCTACGTTCACATAAAAATCTGTACATAAATGTTTACAGCAACTTTATTCATAGTCACCAGTAATTGGAAACTACCCAAATGATACACAAACTGTGGTAGATTCATACAGTAGAGTACTATTTAGTACCAAAAAACAACAACTATTGATATTTATGATAACATGGATGAATCTTAAATGCATTATGTAGAGTGAAAGAAGTCGGGCTTAAATGGCTATATACTGTATGACTCCAATTATGTGACAACATGAAACAGGCAGACTTTCAGAAATGGAACAGTATTTCCTCAGTATGGGGGAGGGTGGAGGAGGAATTGACTATAAAGGGGTAGCGTGAAGAAATATTTTGACATAGTGGAACAACAGTGCTATATGTTAATTGTAGCGGTGTTCACACAACTCGATATATTTGTTAAAACTTATAGAAATGTGAAGCAAAAAAGAATGTCTTTTACTGTATGTAAATTAAAAACAAACTTTAAAAATTTAGAGAATTAAAAAATAAACAAATTTAGAATACCCAGAACATTTTCGGAAGTTTAACTCATTGTTAAAACTAGGTAGTTCTCTTCACATTCTTGTCAGTTTTCAATAAAATCTATATATTTTTTTCCTCTTCACATGCCTTAAGTTGCCTCTCTTCTGACCCAATATA
This sequence comes from Cervus canadensis, assembly GCF_019320065.1. Taxonomy (NCBI): domain Eukaryota; kingdom Metazoa; phylum Chordata; class Mammalia; order Artiodactyla; family Cervidae; genus Cervus; species Cervus canadensis. The sequence continues at coordinate 59,431,333 of NC_057398.1, read as the reverse complement.
TAATTGATATTGACTAAATATGGAATAATAAGATGAAAGTTGTTTTTTTTTTTTAATTCAGAATTTAAGGCATTATTTCTTTGTTTTCCTAGCAATGAATGTTGCTGTGTATAGTCTGATAATGTCATCCAAATTCCTAGTGCTGTATGTACATAATCTGTCTTTTCTTCCTGGAAACTTATTTATTTATTTATTTTCTTATTGAAGGATAATTGCTTTACAGAATTTTGCTGTTTTCTGTCAAACCTCAACATGAATCAGCCATAGATGTACATACATCCCCTCCCTTTTGAACTTCCCTCCCATCTCCCTCCCCATCCCACCCCTGTAGGTTGATACAGAGCCCCTGCTTGAGTTTGCCAAGCCACACAGCAAATTCCTGTTGGCTATCTATCTTACACATGGTGATGTAAGTTTCCGTCTTACTCTTTCCATACATCTCACCCTCTCCTCCCCTCTCCCCATGTCCATACTATTCTCTATGTCTGTTTCTCTATTGCTGCCCTGTAAATAAATTCTTCAGCACCATTTTTCTAGATTCCATACAAATATGTTAGAATACAATATTTATCTTTCTCTTTCTGACTTACATCACTCTGTATAATAGGCTCCAGGTTCATCCACCTCTTTAGAACTGACTCAAATTCATTCCTTTTTATGGCTGAGTAATATTCCATTCTGTATATGTACAACAACTTCTTTATCCATTCACCTATTGATGGACATTTAGGTTGGTTCCATGTTCTAGCTATTGTAAATAGTGCTGCAATGAACAATGGGATACATGTGTCTTTTTCAGTTTTTGTTTCCTCAGGGTATATGCCTAGGAGTGGGATTGCTATGTCATATGGTGGTTTTATTCCCAGCTTTTTAAGGACTCTCCATAACGTCTTCCATAGTGGCTATATCAATTTACATTCCCACCAACAGTGCAAGAGCATTCCCCTTTCTCCACACCCTCTCCAGTCTATTTGTAGACTTTTTGATGATGGCCATTCTGACTGGTGTGAGGTGATATCTCATTGTAGCTTTGATTTGCATTTCTCTAAGTGACTGAACTGAACTGAATAATGGCCGATGTTGAGCATCTTTTCACATGTTTGTTAGCCATCTGTATATCTTCTTTGGAGAAAAGTCTGCTTGGGTCTTTTCCCCACTTTTTGATTGGGTTGTTTGTTTTTCTGGTATTGAGTTGTATGAGCTGCTTGTATATTTTGGAAATAAATCCTTTGTCAGTTGTTTCATTTGCTATTATTTTCTTCCATTCTGAGGGTTGTCTTTTCACTTTGCTTATAGTTTCCTTTGCTGCGCAAAAGCTTTTAGGTTTAATAAGGCCCCACTTTTTTACTTTTGTTTTTATTTCTGTTACTCTAGAAGGTGGGTCATAGAGGATCTTGCTTTGATTTACGCCATCGACTGTTCTGCCTATGTTTTCCTCTAAGAGTTTCATAGTTTCTGGTCTTACATTTAGGTCTTTAATCCATTTTGAGTTTATCTTTGTGTATGGTGTTAGGAAGTGTTCTAATTTCATTCTTTTACATGTAGCTGTCCAGTCTTTCCAGCACCATTAATTGAAGAGGCTTCTTTGTCCCATTGCATATTCTTGACTCCTTTGTCAAAAATAAGGTACCCATAGGTGCATGGGTTTATTTCTGGGCTTTGTATCTTGTTCCATTGGTCTATATTTCTGTTTTTGCACCAGCACCATAGTGTCTTGATAACTGCAGCTTTGTGGTATAATCTGAACTCAGGAAGGTTGATTCCTCCAGCTCCATTCTTCTTTTTCAAGACTGCTTTGGCTATTTGGGGTCTTTTGTGTTTCCATATGAATTGTGAAATTTTTTGTTCTAGTTCTGTGAAAAAAGCCATTGGTAATTTGATAGGGATCTGATTGAATCCATAGATTTCATTTGATAATATAGTCATTTTCACAATATTGATTCTTCCTGCCCAGGAATATGGAATATCTCTCCATCTGTTTATGTTTTATTTCTTTCATCAGTGTCTTATAATTTTCTGTGTACAGTTCTTTTGTCCCCTTAGGTGAGTTTATTCCTAGATATACAATTCTTTTTGTTTGAATGGTGAATGGGATTGTTTCCTTAATTTTGCTTTCTGATTTTTCATTGTTAGTATATAGAAATGCAAGTGATTTCTGTGTATTGATTTTGTATACTGCAACTTTGCTAAGTTCACTGATTAGCTCTATTAATTTTGTGATACAATCTTTAGGGTTTTCTATGTACAGTATCAAGTCATGTGCAAAAAGTCAGAGCTTTACTTCTTCTTTTCCACTCTGGATTCCTTTTATTTATTTTTCTTCTCTGATTGCTGTAGCTAGGACTTCCAGAACTATGTTGAATAATGGTGGTGAAAGTGGATACCCTTGTCTTGTTCCTGATCTCAGGAGGAATGCTTTCAGTTTTTCGCCATTGAGAATAATGTTTGCTGTAGACTTATCATCATATATAGCCTTTACTACGTTGAGGTAGGTTCCTTTTATGCCCATTTTGTGAAGAGTTTTAATCATAAATGGGTGCTGAATTTTGTCAAAGGCTTTTTATGCATCTATTGAGATGATCATATGGTTTTTATCTTTCAATTTGTTAATTGATATATCACACTGATTGATTTGTGTATATTGAAGAATCCTTGCATTCCTGGAATAAACCCAACTTGATCATGGTGTATGAGCTTTCTGATGTGTTGCTGAATTCTGCTGGCTAAAATTTTGTTGAGGATTTTGCATCCATGTTCATCAGTGATATTGGCCTGTAGTTTTTTTGTGTGTGCTGTTTTTGTCTGGTTTTGGTATCAGGGTGATGGTGGCCTCGTAGAATGAGTTTGGAAGTGCTCCTTCCTCTGCAATTTTTTGAAAGAGTTTTAGAGGATAGGCATTAGCCCTTTAAAAGTTTGACAGAATTCTCCTGTGAAGCCATCTGGTCCTGGGCTTTTGCTTTTAGGGAGATGTTTTGATCACAGCTTCAATTTCAGTGCTTGTAATTGTGTTGTTCATAATTTCTATTTCTTCCTGATTCAGTCTTGGAAGATTGAACTTTTCTAAGAATCTGTCCATGTCTTCCAGGTTATCCAGTTTATTGCCATATAGTCATTCATAATAGTCTTATAATCCTTTGTATTTCTGCATTGTCTTTTTATCCTCTCCTTTACCACTTGCAATTTTGTTGATTTGAGTCTTTTCTCTTTTTTTCTTGATGAGTCTGGCTAGAGATTTGTCCATTTTGTTTATCTTCTCAATGAACCAGCTTTTAGATTCATTAATCTTTACTATTGTTTCTTTAAGTTCTTTTTCATTTATTTCTGCTTGGATCTTGATGATTTCTTTCCTTCTAATAACTTTAGGGCTTTTTTGTTCTTCTTTTTCCAGTTATTTTAAGTGTAAAGTTAGGTTGTCTATTTGATGTTTTGTTTCTTGAAGTAGGATTGTATTGCTGTAAAATTCCCTCTTAGAACTGCTTTTGCTTCATCCCATAGGTGTTGAACTGTCATTTTTTCGTTGGCATTTGTTTCTAGAAATTTTTTTATTTTCCTTTTGATTTCTTCAGTAATTGATTATTTAGAAATGTGTTGTTTAATCTCCATGTGTTTGTGTTCCTTACAGTTTTTTCTTGTAATTGATATCTAGTTTCATGTTGTGGTGGTTGGAGAAGATGCCTGATATGATTTCAATTTTCTTAAATTTACTGAGATTTGGTTTATGACCCAAAATGTGGTCTATCCTGGAGAATGTTCCATGTACATTTGAAAATAAGGTGTATTCTTCTGCATTTGGATGGCATGTCTTGAAGATATCAATGAGATCCATCTCATCTAAAGTATCATTTAAGACTTGTGTTTCCTTATTAATTTTCTGTTTTGATGATCTGTCCGTTGGTGTGATAGGGGTGTTAAACTCTCCTACTATGACTGTGTTACTGTCAATTTCTCCTTTTAAGTTTCCTAGTGCTTATCTTATGTATTGAGGTGTTCCTATGTTGGGTGCATAGATACTTACAATTGTTATGTCTTCCTCTTGGATTGATCCCTTGATCATTATGTAGTGTCCTTCCTTATCTCTTGCAATCTTCATTTTAAGGTCTATTTTGTCTGATATGAGGGTTGCTACTCCAGCTTTCTTTTGCTTCCCATTTGCATGGAATATATTTTTCCATCCTCTCACTTTCAGTCTATATGTGTCTTGAGGTCTGATGTGGGTTTCCTGTAGACAGCAAGGGTCTTGTTTTTGCATCCATTCAGCTAGTCTGTGTCTTTTGATTGGAGCATTTAATCAATTTACATTTAAAGTAGTTATTGATATATATGTTCCTATTGACATTTTTTCAATTTTTTATAGTTGACTGTGTAGATCTTTTTTCTTCTCTTGTATTTCTTTTTTTTTTTTTTAGTTGGAGGCCAATTACTTTACAATATTGTAGTGGTTTTTGTCATACATTGACATGAATCAGCCATGGATTTACATGTATTCCCCATCCCAATCCCCACTCCCACTTCCCTCTCTACCCGACCCCTCTGGGTCTTCCCAGTGCACCAGGCCCGAGCACTTGTCTCATGCATCCAACCTGGGCTGATGATCTGTTTCACCCTAGATAATATACATGTTTCGATGCTGTTCTCTCGAAACATCCCACCCTCGCCTTCTCCCACAGAATCCAAAAGTCTGTTCTGTACATCTGTGTCTCTTTTTCTGTTTTGCATATAGGGTTATCATTACCATCTTTCTTCTCTTATATTCCTTGACTATATAAATCCCTTTAACATTTGTTGTTAAAACTGGTTTGGTGGTACTGAATTCTCTTAACTTTTGCTTGTCTGAAAATTCTCTAACAATTTTGAATGAGATCCTTGCTGGGTACTGTAATCTTGGTTGCAGATTTTTCCCTTTTAGTACTTTAAACATATCCTGCTGTTCTCTTCTTGCCTGCAGAGTTTCTGCTGAAAGATCAGTTGTTCAGCATATAGGGTTTCCATTGCATGTTACTTGTTGCTTTTTCCTTGCTGCTTTTAATATTCTTTCTGCGTGTTTAGTCTTTGTTAGTTTGAATAGTATGTGTCTTGGTGTGTTTCTCCTTGGGTTTATCTTGTATGGGACTCTTTGTGTCTCTTGAACTTGATTGACTATTTCCTTTTCCGTGTTGGGGAAAATTTCAACTATAATCTCATCAAAAATTTTCTCATACGCTTTCTTTTCTCTTCTTCTGGGACCCCTATAGTTCAAATGTTGGTGTGTTTGATATTGTTCCAGAGGTCTCTGAGACTATCCTCAGTTCTTTTCATTCTTTTGACTTTACTCTGCTCTTTGGAAGTTATTTCCACCATTTTATCTTCTAGTTCACTGATTCTTTCTTCTGCTTCAGATATTCTGCTATTGACTCCTTCTAGAGTATTTTTTGAAGAAGGCAATGGCACCCCACTCCAGTACTCTTGCCTGGAAAAATCCCATGGATGGAGGAGCCTGGTAGGCTGCAATCCATTGGGTCGCTAGGAGTCGGACACGACTGAGCGACTTCACTTTCACTTTTCACTTTCATGCATTGGAGAAGGAAATGGCAACCCACTCCAGTGTTCTTGCTTGGAGAATCCCAGGGACGGGGGAGCCTGGTGGGCTGCCATCTATGGGGTCGCACAGGGTCGGACACAACTGAAGCGACTTAGCAGCAGCAGCAGAGTATTTTTAATTTCAGTAATTGTGTTGTTTGTCTCTGTATGTTTAGTCTTTAATTCTTGTATGTCTTTGTTAATTGATTCTTGAATTTTCTCCATTTTGTTTTCAAGTTTTTTGATCATCTTTACTATCATTATTCTGAATTCTTTTTCAGGTAGTTTGCCTGTTTCCTCTTCATTTATTTGGATTTCTGTGTTTCTAGTTTGTTCCTTAATTTGTCTAATATTTCACTGCCTTTCACTGATTTTTTTTTTTTAACTTATTGGGTTTGAGGTCCCCTTTTCCCAGGCTTCATGGTTGAATTCTTTCTTCCTTTTGGTTTCTGCCCTCCTAAGGTTGGTCACTGATTTGTGTAAGCTTCATATAGGGTGAGATTTGTACTGAGTTTTTTTTGTTGTTGTTGTTGCTTGCTTGTTTGTTTGTTTTTCCTCTGATGGGTAAGGCTGGGTGAGGTGGTAATCCTGTCTGCTGATGATTGGGTTTGTATTTTGATTTGTTTGTTGTTGATATGAACCTTCCTGCACAGGGTGCTACTGGTTGTTGGGTGACGCCGTGTCCTGTATTCAAGCAGTTTCCTTGGTGTGAGTTCTCTCTATTTGATAATTCCTAGGGTTAGTTCTCTGGTAGCCTAGGGTCTTGGAGTCAGTGCTCCCACTCCAAAGACTCAGAGCTTGATCTCTGGTCAGGAACGAAGATTCCACAAGTGGTTTGTTATAGCATTAAGTGAGATTAAAACAAATACCCAAAAATGAGGAACCAAAGATGAACCCCAGCCAAATGGCAGTCACAAAATCAGGCAAATAATAATTAAAATATTGGAATAAGCACATATACATATACACCCATGACCAAAGTCAGAACAGTCCAACAAAAATAAAGTACCATAGATTGGCCCAGTGAACAAAGGAAACAAAAAATTATATCCACCAGTTAAGAACAAAACTAACTAAAGCACAAACTGGAAAACAAAACTAAATAAATGTGCTAATTGGGGAATAAAGCAATGAAAACAAAACTAACAAATATATTGTGAGGAAAGGAAAGAAAAAACAGATATGCAAAGTTAAATAGAGGTAGATGAGGAAGATTTATATGCTTTAAAGATTAACTGAAAGGGAAAAGAACAGTACAAAAGGCAAAAAAGGAATAAATGTAGAAAAAATATAATAGGTTTAAAGAAATTAAAAATTAAAATTATAAAAAGGAGAAAAGAGAAAAGAAGAAAAAAGGAAAAAAAAATAAGAAAACTCTGCAGAACTGCAAAAGCCCAATGTAGAGGTAGAGGTTTATAACAACAATAAAAAGTGTGACTGAATATACACATACACATATATAACCATATGCAAAATCAAAACAGTTCAATAAAAATAAAGTACAATAGATTGACCCAGGAAATGAAGGAAACCAAAAATTATATCTAACTGTTAAGAACAAAACTAACTAAAGCACAAACTGGAAAACAAATCTAAAGCAAGGTGCCAATTGGGGAATAAAGCAATGAAAATAAAATTAACAAATATGTTGTGAGAAAAGGAAAGAAAGAAAAGAATAGATATGCAAAGTTAAATATATATAGATAAAGAACATTTATATACATTAAAAATTAACTGCAAGGGGGAAAGAATAGTAGGAAAAGCAAACAAAGTAATAAATGTAGAAAAAAAAATAGGTCTAAAAAACTAAGAAAAGAAAAAAAAGAAGAAAAAAGGAAAACTCCACAGAACTGCAAAAGAGCTATGTAGAGGCAAAGGTTTATAACAATTAAAAAATGTGACTGAGAAAAAAAGAAACCTCAAAAACTTAATTAGATTTCATAGTGCCAATAAAATCAACAACTACAACAGAGGGGGAGAAAAAAGAAAGAAAAAAATCCAAAAGAATCTACAGAACAAGTCAAAACACAAGAATAATAAATGCTTTTCTGGAGTCAGTGCTGTGAGAGTCCTTTCCCTCGCTGGGAGTCACCATCCACCTCACCTCCCTAGGACGCCCTCCAACACTGTAGCGATCTCTGGACCTGCTGTGGGGGCAGCTCAGATTCTAACCTGGTCCTACTCCTGTGTGTTCTTTTTGTGGGAGCTCTCAATGTCCTTTTATATATTCCATAGACACAGAGCCCGCCTTGTTGATCGTGTGGATTGAATCTGCAGCTTGTACAGCTGGTGGGAAGGTTTTGGGTCTTCTTCCTTAGCCACACTGACCCTGGGTCTCAACTGTGGCTTTATTTCCACCTCTGCATGTGGGTCGTCACTGGGGTTTGCTCCTGAGGCTGCCTTGGAGGACTTGGGTTTGCCCCTGAGAGGGCCAGGTGTGGAGGTGGTGCAGCTGCTTGGGTTGCAGGGGTTCTGGCAGCACCAGGTACTCAGGGGGTTGGCGGCTAGGGCAGCAGGAGGGAGAGTGCTCTAGAAGGGGATGGCAACCAGCATTGGCCAACACGCTCCAGTGTTCTTGCTGAGAACCCCCCTGACTGAGAAGCCTGGCAGGCCACTGTCTACAGGGTCGCAAAGATTTGGACATGACCAAAGTGAGCCTGTGTGCATAGACGCAAGACTTTTTTTGGCCTGTGGCAGCTCTGCCCTAGTGAGAGTTGAGCGTGAAGGTGGCACAGCCACTTGGCTTTCAGGGATCCTGGCAACGCTAAGTGTGCAGGGACATGGACTGCCTCCACCACAGGAGTTATGGCCCTAGCAGAGTTTTTCTTGAGCCTCTTGTAGCTGGCGACCAGAAGGCCTCTTTGGCCAGTCTTTCTCCATAACTCTGCCTGTTCAGGCACTCAGAGGTCCTTCTCTGTTGTCCCCCACCTCAGGCACATAGAGGGGCCCCCTGGCTGGGGTCCTACTCTGTGGATCTGCATGTCAGGCACTTAAAGGGGCGCCTGCGTGGGGTCCTACTCTGTAGTTCAGTGCGTCAGGCGTTCCATGGGCCAGCCTCTCTATTGTTCAGTTGCCGATGCTGGCGTGTTGGGGGAAAGAGAGGCTATGGTGATGGCTCCACCCCCTGGCTTGACTCAGCAGTATCGCCTTGTTTCCATGGCTGCCTGGCTTTCCTCCACAGGCATTTCCCACCACAATCTCCTCCCTCACATCCTCTTGAACCATCTCTGCATTCAACAGCAGCCCCCACCCTGGGATTGCTCCACAATCCCTAAACTCCAGTTCCCAACCGCTGCACCTTCCAGCAGACTTGCATTCCTGTCCAGGGAATGTGTGGCTGCAGCAAGGACTGTCTGATTCTCATTCCATTTAGGCTGCCACAGATCAGCTGTTTCACTCTCAGCCTTAAAAGTTTCTCCTCTGACTCAGACAATTGCCCGGATATGGGGATCAGACCCCTGCTTCAGTTCTGCCACCCACCGAGGGCAGGACCAGTCCTCCTAACACTCCCGTTTTTCCCCCTAGTTCCTTCGTCCTGCCGAGTTTTGTGTGGGTCTCCATACTCTTTTCCGCTGGTCAGGTACTCCTGTCTGCGCTCAGCTGGTGTTCTGCATGCACTTCTGTGTCTGAAGGTGCATTCCTGATGCATCCGTGGGGAGAGATGTACTCCACGTCCACCTACTGCTCTGCTATATTGTTCTCTCCCTGGAAGCTTTTTGAATGCAATTTTTTAACCTGGTACTTTGAAATCTCCAGATGATATCCCCTTATGTGGTTATGATCCAGTCATTTTTCTGGCATCTATAACACCTTGCAATCTACTTACTGGTATCTTGATTTGGGAATATTTTCTTGTCATCTTTATTTTCTTCCCTTTTTTTCCTCTTTTCTCTCTTTCTGGAACCCTTACTATCCAAATAGTTGATTTCCTGGATTTTAAGATTTTTCTTAATTTCTTTTTTAGTAACATATTTGATTTTTTTGCACTTTCAGAGACTAAACTTCCTTCCAAAGTCTTAATTCAGTTAATTAAAAGTTAAGACAATTTCCATGAGATATCCCTCCCCAAAGTCCTACTTTATTTTGATTTTTTCCAAGTAGGATTTTTTTTTTTTTTAGTGTTGTTCTATATATAGAGGATGTCTTTTTATCCCTCTGAGGTTGTTATGTATTTTTTTCCTCATCTTGCATTGTCTCTATGTCTACTGAATTATTTCTCTGTTTTAATTTTGTTTCTTTTAATCTTTGAGATAAAAAAGGTGACAAGAAGATTTATATATGAGTGGGGCTTTAGGATGAAATTCCCTACTGTGTGACCAGGTGGCAAGTTATCTTTTCTATTAGGGGATCCTGATCTGCTAGTTTATGGAAGTATTTTATTTGGAGTCACTCAGACTTTTTCAGAGAAGAATGCCCTTCTGTATGGAAACATTTATGACTGGATATTTGTTTGTAAAACCAGAGCTGGGGAAAGCAGCGGAGGCACCATCATTCTGATTGTAGTCTACACTTTATCATGATTTTTACCTTTGCCCCTCATTCCAGATTTCCACTGTGCCTAGTAGCCCTAATTCCTAAATACTTCTGTTCAATTTCTTGAGAAAAAACTTCTGATCTCCTGCTGGTGGAATATGCCACAAAGAGAAAGAGAAATCAATGCTGTGATGAATAATATAGAGGTAGGGGACCTTGAATTCTGTAGTGGCTAATTTTGTGTTAAGTTGACTGGGCCACAAGGTCGAGGACATCTGGTTAAAAATGATTTCTAGGTGTGTCTGCAGGGTTGTTTTTGATGAGGTAAGCATTTGAATCTGTGGCTCAGTAAAGCAGATTGCTCTTCACAGTGTAGGTGGGTTCTACCCTCAACCCTCCAATGAGTTGAGGGTCTGAGTAAAAGCAAAAGTTGAAGGAAGGGAGAATTCCTCCTCTCTGACTGACTACTTGATCTGATCAATCTTCTCTCACTCTCACATTTGGACCAAGATTTATACCATTATCTCCTCTAATTCTCAAAACTTTGGACATGGACTGGGACTAGACCCCAAGCTTTCCTGAGTTTTCACATTTGGTTTTGTTTCCCTGGCGAACCCCGACTAATTATAGATCCCAACCACTTTTTTTTTTTTTTTAAGACTTTCAGCTAATCCCATGATTTCAGCTTTGAACTTTATCCCTTCTTGCCCTTATTCACAAACCTGAAAGTCTGTTAAGTGCTCAGACACTGAGGTTCTCTGCAGAGCAAATTTGTTTGTTTGTGTCATCATCTCCCTCTGCTAACTACCACTTTGGCAAGTGCATCTCCCAAGGCAAATTTTGCTTTCATAATTGTGTTAACAATCTACCTTCTCTTGTTGTCATCTGCTTTGTCATTTTTCTTGCTCTTTTAAAAAAATAAATATGCCCTTTTAATTATTTTTGGCACCAATTTAATATATTTGGGGAGAAGCAATCTTTAAACCCAACTAAAAATATTTTTTCTGTTGTCATCCACAAGAATCTTCTTAAAGATATCTTAGAGACAGTCTCAAATGGATATTTGCTCAATTTCTGAAAAACCTTACACATTTTTAGCTGCATATAAATATGTAATCTAAGACATATTCCCTTATGCCATTCATCTAGGCTTGAGTCATGGGATGTTAACAGACAAGAAATTTGACAACATCCACTTACCTATTTATACTTCTTCCTTGAGTTCTTTAGAATGAACTCAAATGTCACATCTTTCATGATGTCTTCACTGATAATTATGAGTAGAGTTGAGGTTTTGTTTTTTTTTAATTCACTTCTTGCACATTATAAACTTTTTTATTACAGTGTTTTACACTCTGTTCTATAAATGTTTGTTTAGGGCAACGTCTCCCACAGTTGACTGGAACTGTGAAAATTTAGAGCCCTATCTTACATTACTTTGTATTACTTTTGCCTCTTATATTACTATACCCACAAGTATGTTTGCTGAAAAAATAAATAAAGGTCTCTGGTGTCCCTTAAACTTGACCATTTCCCCCCAAAAAGGTAGGCAATCATGTGGATAGATGAGAAAAATCTGTTGAGTGAATTATCGATTAATTAACATATCCCACATGAGCTGTGGGAGGGCATGGCAACCCACTCCAGTATTCTTGCTTGGAGAATCCCATGGAGAGAGGAGCCTGGAGGGCTACAGTTCATAGGATCGCAGAGTAGGACACCAATGAAATGACTTAGCATGCATGCACCCCACATTAGACAGATATCATCATGTGTTTGATAGAAGATATACTCAAGAAGAAAGGACTATTTTTGCCCTGAACATCTAAGAATTCAATTATTTGAGTTTTTCTAATTATTTTAATCACTAGTTCTCCAAATCAGTATAGATTATTTTTGAAATGATTTTAAAAAGACCTATAATTTTCAATATGTCATAAAGGAATCCTTCAGAATTGAAATATTTTATAACATGTTGATTATTTCAGTCAGTGTGCATGTGTGTATATGGGACGTAACTGTGTGTGTGCGTGTGTGTGTGTAGATGAAAGGCAGTTCATTTGGTTAGGGCAAAAATATGATGTGGGAATACTCAGATTTCTTTCTCTACCATTGACTTGACACAGAGAGGCGAAAATTTCATACTACTTTTGACTTGGAAACCTTGATGTTACGTTGTTTTCCTCTTAAATTGCTAATTTTGAATTGAAAGAGGATCACTTTCAAACCATGGTCATTGCTCAACAACAAAAGAGTACACAAAAATAAAGGGATTCCATGAAGAATCTGATACAATCGTAAAGGTTATCCAATAATTTATCTCCCCTAATTATTTTACAGCTATTTCTAGCTTTAGGAAAATCTGATATACCTAAGTCTAATTTCTTTCAAAGAGGTTAAATTAAGAGGTAGTCATTCTAATTAAAACTGTATTATTTGCCTCACAAAAGAATTAACTGAAGGACAACTTTTCCATGCACTCCAACATTTTTCACAGATTACTAAGTAAAAGGAAGTGAAGCTGGACAATCAGAAAAATCAAAGCTTAAATGTTATGGGATGTGTCCATTGAGGATCAATACCTAATAATATAAAAAATTTGATTTACACACATAGTAATCTACTAAATGAGATTGTCATGGCAGGAATGATAGCTTTGATTTTTATTTTAATTGCTTATGGTCAGTTCTTTAGATTAACTGATAAAGAATTGGTACCTTGAAGTGATGCCATGAATTGTAGGAGTCGGTATATCACTTGGAGTATCTTCCACAGTGGTGATTTGGGTTCTGTTGCTTTTTACACAGGCATATTTTGTGCAGACTTCAACCTGCAAATGTTAGTTTAGAAAATAATAATTGCAACTACTTTCAAAATATAGACTGCTGATGGACTGAAACCCACCCACTCTCATTTCACAGGTGTTTCTTATAGTTCTCTATGGCATCTTGGGGTTTACTAAGTCTTAATTTTTTTATGTTGAGTCCAATGGAACAAACTCAAAATAGAGTCTGGAAATGAGCCTGGGACAATTGATATAGTGATTCAAATGGTAATGTTTAGTTTCTAGTTCCAACTATTCAGAAACAGACAGACATATTCATCTCTTTGGAGCACAACTAAGGAAGAAGGGAAGATGCTTAGTTGACAGCTGGCAAGCATAATATGTTATCACTGCATACTGTTCTCTGGATCTATAACCAGGTAGGGTAATGATGATATTTTCTGGAAGCCTTGACACTTGACAACAAATAGCCTCAATGGTAATCTCTAATGGAAGAAAAATGAGGTCTAGGGAAGACTTTCAATATGGCTGAGCTATTTTATATCCATTTGTTCCAGCTGCAATTGTATTTCTACCTTAATCACAGCAGAAACTCATCACTCACCCTTTAATTCTGCCACCTAATCTGAATAAAAACCAAGGAGGGTGGAATAACTAAAGATTAGAAATTGAGTTCATCAAGCATTAGTAACACAAAGAACATATTCAACAAGAGCAGGGGAGAGACAGATGAACATGTAAGAGATTGCTTGTGGACCATCCATAAAGTGACACCCTTCTGCTCTCCATTAAAGGTTAAACCAAAGAGGAACTGCACTTTTACCAATGATAATTTACTTTCTGTATCTAATACATAAATGGAGGATACTACATGCTGATCAATCTTAAACACTAATACTGAACTTTAAAGCAAAGCAGTTCTCTGAATTTCCATGGGCATTTGAGGAAAGACAAATGTGGTATTTGTTGTATATAGTAGTTATGTTGGTTTGTTCATGGGGCACCTAATTGGGAGTTGAGGCATATTTTTATAATGCTGTTGAGTGATTTATTTATGCCATATAGTATTCTGAGCTAACATTAAAGCATGTCCAGTAAATTCCAAATAACTTATAAGGAGATGAATATACTTGCTGTGATAGTATTAATGATAATAAAACTTCACACATATTGGGAAATATATGACTATATGGTGCATAGTGAAGTAACTGAAAATTAGCTCAGCTGAACTTCTTATGTGCCAAATATTATGATGGATACTTGAGCAAATAATTTAATGAATCCTCACAACTCTGTTTTCATAAGTTTGCAAATAGAAGGGTCAGAGAGCTCAAGGAATATGATCAAGCTGATAAGATATGAAATTATTTGATTCAGGCTTTACTGTACCCTAATTGTTTTATTATCTAAATAATAAGCACATCTTTAAGTTATAAACTACTTAGGTCTATTCAAATAATTCTCTAGAAAGCTTTTACTCTGATTTTAGAGAAATGTGTCAATACTTTTTCACTTTGTTATTAATGTAATACTCCAAGTTTCCATCTTTGGGGCATATTTCTGGTGTTAAAGCTATGTTGTATAACATGGAGATGAAACACAAATATAAAGGTTTACATATTAATACTAAAGAGAAAAAATTTAAAAATTGAATGAGTAGTCCCTTTAGAAAGGTCTATGCAGAATGATTCATTAAAAAACAGATGTTGTGGTGCATCTACATGTCTGCTTTAAAATCAATGGCTATTTTATAGAGGGGGTTAGTAAAGAGAATCTTAGTTTTAAAGTATTAGGCCTATCAGTTAAGTGCACATTTTAAATGGAGACCAATTATCTTTGACATCATAAATAAAAATCTTTGAAATTTGATACAAATCAAATTTCCAGTAATGCAATAACTATTTCAAGTACAGTATTTATGGACTTGGAGGAGGGTCACAAAAATATACTTACAGTTATTAAGAATATCTTAGTCACCAGTCACAAAATTTAAGTATTAGATTCTAATTTGGTCTTTTGTCTCCTCATCTGTTTCCTTGTATCAGATCAAAATACACTCTCTTCAGGCTATTAGTGGGCTTCCCTGATACCTCAGTTGATAAAGAATCTGTCTTCAATGCAGGAGACCCCGGTCTGATTCCTGGTATTCTAGCCTAGAGAGTTCCATGGACTGTATAATCCATGGGGTCACAAAGAGTCGGACACAACTGAGCAATTTCACTTCTCTTCACTTCAGGCCATTAGCAACTCAAACAAACAGATCTGAGTGAAGCCTGTCAGAGTGGAACATGCCTGGAATGCTTACACATCCACCCCTGCTTCATGGCTAGAAGGCTGGCGTTGGATAGGCATGCACAGAATCCAGTGATCTCACCACAACCACCCCCAACCCCCCCACCCTGGATGTATTCTGAGTCCTGATAAAGCAAATGAATATGCTGCCTTTCGAGGACTCAGCTGGCTTTCTCCACCAGGGCCCCAAAGAGGAAAATACAGTAAATCTTTCATAACTTTCTACATTAACTTGTCCATTAAGCTGCATTTCTAGGTATTTCGAATGTGATTTTTATTTTACAATGTGATCAATGATCTACATCTACATACAGATTCCCTCTAAGATTCATGAAGAGAAATACCAGTTCACTGATCCATGCTAAGATAAACTCAGGTGGGTAGATGAAAATCACGGAATGTACTAAAAAATAAGCAATGTACCTTTCTTCTTTTACTAAATATCTTTATATGTCATTTTCTTAGGATGCCAAGCCTAGTAGTGGGAGAGGTTAATGTATTGGTTGTAACTAGATGATTACAAATGTTTCACTTTCAAATGTAGTGAACAGGGGATAGGGGAATGTTCACTCAATGAACAGAGCCAGTGAAAAGTTTTCTGTGGTCAAATAAAAATTTCATGCTTAATATCTTCTGAAAATTATTTACAAAGTTGTTACAAATTTTGGGCTTTCCCAAAAGCTCAGTTGGTACAGAATCCGCCTACAATTCAGGAGACCCCATTTCAACCCCTGGGTTGAGAAGATCCCCTGGAGAAAGGATAGGCTACCCACTTCAGTACTCTGGCCTGGAGAATTCCACAGACTGTAAAGTCCATGGGGTCACAAAGAGTCAGACTAGCATGCATATATGCATGCTAAGTCGCTTCAGGGGTGTCCCACTCTTTGCGACCTTATGGACTGTAGCCCATCACACTCCTCTGTCCAGAAGATTCTCTAGGCAAGAGATACTGGAGTGGGTTGCCATGCCATTCTCCAGGGAATCTTCCCAACCCGGGGATTGAACCTGTGTTTCTTAGGTCTCCTGCATTGGCAGCCAAGTTCTTTACCATTAGTACCACCTGGGAAGTCCCAGAAGTGCACAGTTTATTCAAAAATTTACTAAATGGCAACCCTTCTCTATAAACTTTGAGCTTCTGAAACATTGTTTTTATCATTAATTTTTGCATTTAGCCTTGCTATCTTTTATATTCTCCTGCTAACAAGATTCCCAATTTCTTGAGGATAAGTTTCTTATTTTATATGCCTTGGTGTCCTTTATATTTTTTCTACTTTTATGATCAGTAGATCTCAAAGAGACCTAGGAGTTCACTCTCAAATGGTCAATGCACTCTCCGAAACTGCATGCTAACTTTTGTCATATAAATATACACATACTTTTCTAGGAGAGTGTACACTGACTTCATTAGATCCTCAAAGAGGACCAAATGCAAATTTAAATATAATTGTTTTCATACAGGTGAGGGTCATTGAACATTTGTTGAAGGGTGAACAGACGCTTTTCTTTCATGCTTGAATAAAATTTTTTAATATTTTTATCTGGAACATATTCATTTATTTTTGCTGTTGTTGCATCCAGAATTACAGAATTCTAGAGGTTAATAGAATGTTTTAAATCATCTAGTCCTTTGTTCTTACGAAAGAGACAATTGACACCAACAGAGGTTATAAAACTTCCCTAAAGCTATTAAATTTAGTAAATGGTGAAATTGGAGAAGAAAGAATGTCTTTCTAATCATAGGCTAACTGTGATTCTGATGTCAGTAAAAGAACCAGGACAAAGGCAAGCTGCTTGGCAAGACTGATTGCAAACACTTGAGCTGCTTCATTTTGCCAGTGAAAATACCATCACCATCCTCACCATCACATTCCATATTACTATTATCTCCTCTCCAGTGACTCCTGTGTTTGCCCACAGCAATCAATTTCCCTCTTTTCTCTCTTCTTCCCCACCAAACAAATAATCTGTAACCAAGGTGGAAGGCATCCACTAAGAGACATAACCCAGCAAGTTTTATTTAACACACCCATAAGCTTAACCATTGGAAAACAACGTTCTAACCTGGATGTCATAGATAGTGAAGGGAGACAGCTCTCTCAGAATGAAAGACCCGGGCACATTTATTCCAGTCTTGTAGAGCTGATTATTTACATAGACGGAATACTCAGTGACAACACCATTTGGGTTTGAAGGAGCTGTCCAGATGACACGGACAGCTGTACTGTTGATGATGACAACCTCTGGAGGAAGCATGCCCTGAGGCTCTAGAATTAAAGGAAGAAACTGAATAAACTCCAGCTGTCTCTGAAAAAGCACTTGTTAAACTAAACGCAGATTAGTATTTAGGTCGAGCAAAGGGTTTGTTGCTTATCTGCTTTCCTCTGATGAAGTTATCACAGTCTGTAGTCCTCTGGAAATTGGCTTATTATACTCTCAGTTAGAAACCATAAGAATTGGTGGTAAAATGCTTTATACCACCAGCATAGTGCTAATCTTCAATACTATGTGACCAGTGGGATATGATGATAAATTATTCACCCATCTGCACCACTAACACATATCTATTATTTGTCTCTTTTCCCATCCCTTCACTCCATACCTCCCAGGGAAAAAGAAAAGAAAATTTGCTCCTTAAGCAGAAAATAAAACTCAAATACATCGCGGCTGGTGGAACGTGAAAAATCATTTGATGTTACTAGCTTGTAACTCAAGCAATATGAAGCAATAATGCAATATTGTCATTATGTAAATGATTTTGAATGTTGATTACCATAGGTAATGATGAAATCTAACATTAGGAAAAAAAATCTTGCTTGGCGTTAAATTACACAATTACTCAAGCTTGTCAGAAATAACTATGCGAAGACCTATTTTTATCATAAGAGCCCATCCTAACTAGTTGAAAAATTGTCCTTGTGATCCATTCTATTTTATAAACAAAAGGTGTCGACCTTTGGCACCACGAAGGGAAATGGGTTCCACACTTAAAGTGCTCTGCTAATGACCTGGAACGCTTGCTTGGGAGGTAATGATATTATAATGTTTATAATGAGACTTTATAAAGCCAAAAAGATTAGAAAGACCATTCCAAACACATTTCAGATTCACAAGTTGCTTCCCTCGCTTCCTCCCCCTTGCTAACTGGCTTAGAAATGAGTCACAGGCAATTTTTCTCAGTGGCTGAACTTCCACCTCCCATTTCCGGTGACTCGGGGAGGGCCCTCCCTGTGCTGGGCTGTCGTTGTGAAAAGCATCCTGCTTCTGAAAGCAATTCTTAAAAAAATGTTTCTAAATGTCACCATGTATTGATGTGACTTCAGCTCCCAACTAAGCACAGGCTGAAAAGAACAGGAACAAACTGGGCTAATACCCAGTGATTGGAGCCTTGCAGCTGTCTCTGTGGGACCACTTATTGATCTGCCACTTGACGACAGCCAGCACTTAAGCATTTTAGCTCCAACCCCCTTCCCTCCAACACCGGAAATTTTATAATGGAAGGATGACTGATCTCAACCTCAGCGAGAATCAATCAATTGCATTCGCATCTCTGAAGCCGAGTTTCCCTTGAAATCTGGACTCACCCCCATCGCAAGTGGTTGCATACAGCACTTCACTGTTTATGCTGGCGACTCCGTTGAAAACAGAGATGAAAATCCGATACTCTGTGTTTGGATTTAAGTGGCCAATGACGTGAGAGTTTACATCTGGGAGGATTTTTCGAGATTCATTGGAGGTAGCAGAACTCCAAAAAAGTGTATAATACTCAACATCACCTTGTAGGTCTTGAAAAGCTGTTAACAATAAACACAGCGCACTGTAAGTGTAGCCGATATAAAAGGGCCCAGGGGGGAAAGACAGAGAATACACTCTATCATTACCTATTCCTAGAATGAGAAAAGGGGAAAGCTTGCAGAACTTTCCTTAGAAAAGTGCTGGGTTTTATTATTATTATTTTTAACAAAGTTGATTCTATCTGTATCTCATAATTAATTGCATAGACTCTTAACTTCACAGGAAAACAAACTTTTAAATTTCCTTTAAATATTTTAATCATGCTACTTATAAGTATTCAACTAATCTTCAAAACTTTGATTAACACTTGAAAAAGGAAATTAAGAGTAAAGTAAAAATATGCAGTACAGGGCAAAAAAACAAAAACAAAGACAAAACAAAAACCTCTGTTCATAAGTAATGGTTCTAAAGAAGAAATCTATGCTAATATAGATGAGGGTATGTCCTGACACAGATGCTAAAACTTGAGAATTTTTAGAATTGCTAACAAAATCTTCTGGTAAACACCTGGAAGATTGCTTAGACAGCTACCCTATTATGTACACTCTTGATGTACCAGAGTAATGTAGTATGTTCTCCTTAAGGATCCTAGGATGATATCTGAATTTTGATCAAGGTTCTCATCCTTTTCTCCTAGTTCACATATCTCTGTGATGTAGACAAGCTCTTTCAAAGTCCAGTCTATTGTTTTCTTTTTCCCTTTCCGCACAATTTCTCCATTCTTTCACTAAGTTCTGCTTTTTGTGATCTTCCTACCCTGATGCTTTGAAAAGAAGATATAGAACACCCCATAGCCATATTTTCTTAGCTAGGAAGCAATTACTGCTCTGCTTACATTAACATTGCTTTTGAAGATCTGAAGCAGGATCTATCACCTTGATTTGTATCAGGATTACAAAGGTGGAGTTTTGTATGTGAAAGCTCCTGAATTGTATGTAAACGCTTGTGTTAAAATTGTTCCACAAAATTAAGCAAGGATGGGGGGGGGAGGTGGCATTTCTCTGCATGGTTATTGAAGTACAGTGTCTCAAGTATATGAGATCCTGGGTATGGCCATGGAAAGGAATATGGTTTGGGGAGTTGTATGACTTTCTTTTAAGAATCATTGTTTGTTAAGATCTTGGGGGTCTTACACAAAAACTGAATGTTGATTTGATTTTTTGTTTTGTTTTGTTTTATTTCCTGAATGCACTACCGCATTGAACTAACATCCAGCAATAGTTAGAAAGGTCTGGTATATCAGTATAGTTGAAAGAATTTATAGTAAGCGATCTTTAGTAATTACTTTGGAAAACTCTGGGAATTGAAATGTTTCTTTTCTCTGCTGTCACAAATGTCAGCATCTTTAATAATGAGGCCATTATTACCCATTTTCAGGAATCGGCTCTTCATGTCTCTCAATATTTTTCCAAATGATAACATTCATCAAGTGTAGCAAAGCAACGGGGTTCTGTGAGAGTAAAAGTTCCTTCTATCATTAGAATTATTTTCTGCTGCCCTACAGTACTATTCCTCATTAATTTATGGCAGCAAAGATATAAAGGAACTTGTGGTAGATTTGAAGTTCATCTTGTATTTTAGTTTGCTACATGAGCAGGCTGTTTAGAAATTCAAGTCCTAAAGATATAATATTAAGGAAGTACTTTCAAATTCTACTTAAAAATATAAATGGGTCTTTAATCACAGTTATTAAATGTGCCTGAAATCTCTTCTGTCAAGTTCCAATGAATGAACTTGTGTATATACATTGAAAATATTGGGACTAGCACAGTAAGTTCAAGATGAGTGAGGATCATATATCAATGGTGGATGAAATGCCATTAAATGCTCATTCTTAGTCATGTGCCATGTGTCAACTCCTTGAACTAGAACAAAATCTGTTGCCCCAAAGAAGAAAGGAAAAGATGGGATTCATTTCCACTAGTTATATCTTACTGCATGAGACAGAGGCTCCTCTAACCAGAAGCAGGTAGCATCTCCAGGCAATAATGCCAGATTTCTGCACCACCCTGCTTCTCACCAACATCTGCTTCAGCTTGCCACTCTCTCCCTTCGTTGACATTACAGTGCAGAGGCCAAAACACAGAAAACTAGTTGAAACACATTAAACAGATTAAATCATCTTCATATTCCTAGTTTTTTTTATGAAAAGTTCTGGGAGCGGTACATGCACAGAAGTGTCCTTTGACATTGTTCAAACAAGGTTTTCAAATGTCAGTGGGCTCTTTCTAAGACAGCAAACCATCTTAGAGACAGAAGATACATCTTCAGTTCTACAGGCCAGAGCAAAATTCAAGGTTGCTGACCTTGAGTCGACTCTGAGAGCGGAACACTGTTCAAATTGAAATAACTGGAATGAGAAGTTTCCCAGAAAATCCCACCCTCCCTGTGGATTGATAAAAACTGGACCGGAATATATTTCTCCTTTTTAAAAGAGAAAAACATGAGTTACAAGGCTTCTTTATATAATAGCATAAGTGAAACATTTTCTAGAACCTTAAAAGGAGAATTTGTTTTTCATATACTACTTCTATGTGAATCAGTGGAAGTGTTATAAAACATTTGCATGATGTTCTTAAAAATAACAAAAGGGACATGCCTTTGTGAAAAAGATGCTTTAGGAAACATGTAGCTGTAATTATGAAAAGACAGATGTGAAAACAGAGATATTAAATGACCTTCTTAAAGAAGAAAGGAAAGCAATAAAACCTAAAAAGCTTGTCAGAATTAAAATCTGCACTGGAAGTATAAAAATACGGAGTTAAAAATGAACAATATGAAAAAGTAAAAAGGAAAATGAGTAAGAAGAAGGCAATGAAAGTCAAAATTTACAGATATTGAAAATAGAGAATAAAAAATCTAATTGACTTGAAAAATAAATGGGATAAATAATCATGGATCTAAAATATCCCGTAAAACATGACTCAAAATGAAGTTTTATATCCAGAAATTGAATAGATTAATATATAGTATTAGTGAAAATAATGGCAACAAATCCAAAGACATACAGAAACTTATGACATTTTGAAAATCAACTAAATAAAAAAGACAATCTGCAAAGGAGAAAAAGAATCAGGCAACTTTCAAACTTATCTTCTGAAACATTAAATGTGGAAGACAATGGAAAAATTTCAAGAAATTCTGAGGTAAAATATTTTGATCCAAGAATTTCATACACATCTAAGTCATTATATTTATGTGCAAATATGACAGAAACTTTTCTTATGTAGGTAAAAGAGAATGTGCAAAGATAGCAGAAACATGTTCTTATTTAAGCAAAAATCAGGTGGCATAATGGTAAAGAATTTGACTGCCAATGCAAGAGACTCAGGAGACTTGGGTTCAGTTCCTGGGTTGGGAAGGTCCCCTGGTGAAGGAAATGGCAATCCATTCTAGTATTCTGGTCTGTAAAATTCCGTGGACAGAGGAGCCTGGCAGGCTACAGTCCATGGGGTCACAAAGAGTCAGACACAACTGACCATATGAGCACTAAGAGAACATGTAGCTCATTTATTTACTTAACTGTAATTATAAAATTTTTCCAATAATGTTATCTAAATGACAAAGAGATGAAGCAAGCTCCAGAACTTAAGACTGGAGAAGTTTAAGAATTGATGATAAATATCAAAACTAGAGAAATTAATTATGTAAAAATGATTATATAATAATTTATACACCAAACATTGAAGGTGGCAGGTAAGAAGGGCAAGGAAAGTAAGAGTACACAACAGTTGTGATCAAACATAAAATAAAAAGACTCAGAAAAGTAGAGAAAGACATCACTAACCACTCTTAGCAGCAATGAAACTTGAAAAATCACTACAGAAGATAGAAGTTGTGGTGAAGATCCAGAACATTCACTAACACCCATGTGATTCTGTTCTTGTCAAATAGGGAGACTACATTTTCTGGGCTCCTTGCATCTGAGTGAAGTCATGTGACCAGTTTGTGCCATTTCTGACCCGCGGTATTAAGGACCAGTTGATCATCTCTGATTGTCTCTGATTTTCCCAGCAAGAGAAGGACTTCAAGGCACAAGGAAGGGAATGTGGACGTCCTGAATGGAAAGAGCCAAGGTCCTTAAGTGACCCAGGATGAGTATAGAAAGAGATGAGGAAAAGTTTTAAATAAAATTCAGATTTCGGTTTTTGTTCTTGTGTGAATCCTAGGAAACAAGACAGAAAATATAGATGTAACTATGGGATGGAGGATTTGAAACCTGTTGTTTCACTGGAGACTTCTTGAGTTTGAAGTGTTTTTGTGGCCACTAGGTTTACTTTTAAATTAAAGTGTGAATGTCTGAACTAGAGTTATGTATATAATTTGGAGTTAAGCTAAGAATACTAACTTGTGTTTGCAGCAACAGGATGGCATGAGGATTTCCTATGAGATTACATTAAAAATGTGTACACTGGGAAATATTTCTCAGGTATTCTAATCCTGTTCTGGGTAACCCATATTTTATAGACCACAGAAATTTATGAGTAGGTATTGCTCTACTGTAGCACATCAGGTCAATCTCAGTGAGTTGGAAAAAGAAGGTTATAAGCCATGGATACAATCTTTGTTACTAAATGCCACTTTTTGATGATGCTGTCCATGTTTAGGTCAGAAATGTGATCATAGCCATAGCAAATTCTCAAATCTAGAATAAGTCCCTCTCCTTTGTAGTGGGTTTTCAAATAATTTAAAACAGTTGTTAGCTAGGCTGGTTGAAAGTCCTCTTGCAAAAGGATTATACTCTGCACATGCTGTTGGATTATTTTTGTGTTGTGTGCGCTCACGTGCTCAGTCACTCAGTCGTGTCCAGCTCTTTGCGACCCCATGGACTGTAGCCCTCCAGGCTCCTCTGTCCATGGCACTTCCCAGGCAAGAATACTGGAGTGGGTTGCCACTTCCTATTCCAGGGGATCTTCCTGACCCAGGAACTAAACCCATGTCTCTTGCATACCATTGCACCACCTGGAAAACCCTGTTGGATTATTTTTAGAGTTTGTTATCAATATCAATTATGTCCTTTAGATCTTTATCAGCTAGAACAGGGGTCAGCAAACTCAGGTTTTTACCTTGAGTAAAAATCTATCCTCTTGGCCAAACCTGGCCTGCCACTTCTTTGTATATAACCTGTGAGCTAAGAATGGCTTTTACACTTTTAAATTGTTGGGGAAAAAATAAAAAGAATAGTAGTTTTTCATGACATGTGAAAATGAAATCTCACTGTTCATGATAAATTTTTATTGGAACACAGGCATACTTGTTGAAGAATTGTATATTGCTGTTTTCATGCTACAATGACAAAGTTGAGTAGTTGTGACAGAGAATGTATATTGCCTGCAAAACCTGAAGGGTTTTCTGTCTGGCACTTTACAAAAAAGTCTGTGGCCCTAATCTCCAGCAATTAGAGTAAGCCACTCCACTCAAAGGATCTCCAGTTTTGTCTAGGATTGAATTCCACAGTCATTTCTCATTAGCAGGCTCAATGGGAGGTAACTTTGCCTCAGTGTAAAAATCTGGAAGGACCTTACTAAGGCTATTTTATAATAGAAGTGTTTATCTTGCTCATAGATTCTTAGAGTCCAGATTCCCAGGTTCTATGGTGAAGAGTTCTGTGTCAACAACTAAGTACTTCTTGGAAAATTTGATATTATCACTTCTTGAGAAAATTTTTTACTCTGGCTGAGGGTAAAAGTGCTCACATGAAGAAGTGGGAAAATTCTCCAGAGCTATATTCAAGTCAGGCTCCTTATCTTCCCCTAGATAGATGCCTTTTATCTAGTTTATGCAACTAAAACAAATATCTGCATTTGCAATCCTCTCTACCCCCAGGTCCTTCAGTCTCTCATTGTGTTCTGACTTCTTTCAATAATCTGCCAGGGAATATTGTATTTAAAGGAAATGTATATGAAATATTGTATTTAAAGGAAATGTATATGTTAATTATTCATCATTCTATATTTGGCAGTGGAAAAAGGACAGCACATTCCTGCTTGTGAAGTGAACTGATAAGGTAAACAGAGACAGAGTTAGTTACCTAAACTTCTGTAACCAAAGAGCCTTAAATAAAGTGATTTAAATGAAATAAATATTAATTTATATCTCACACAACAGCCTCAAAGTAGGTGAATAAGATTGTGCTCCATGTGGTCGTTCAAGAACCCAGGTTCTTTCTCTTATGTGGCTTTGGATCTCTAAGGGTGTTGGCCATGCCTGCAGAGTTTAAAGAGAGAACACGGCTGTGTCTATGGTCTAGTCCAGAGAGAAGACAGAATAGGCACGTTCTTAGTGTTTTGTGGTTATGACCCCAAAAGACACAAATCATTTCTTTGCACATTCTATTGGCATGAGCACAGTCACATGGATACAACTAACTGCAAAGGAGGCTGGTAAATGCAGTCTCTAAAAATAGCAGTAACACAAATGCTTGACAGGAGGCAGAGAAATTGGTCACTCATTCATTGTTCTGGGAGTGTGCAGCAGTACAGCCACTCTGGGAAACAGTTTGGCAAAATGGTAACAAAACTACCCTAGACTTACCAACCAGTCCAGCAATTGAATATTTGGGCATTTATCCCAGAGAAATAAAAACTTATGTTTACACACATGCACGTACACACACACGCACAAGTTGTTTGTTTTGAATAAAGGACTGTAAATGATTAGCATAAACAAAACAAAACCCCAAAAAGAACCCCCCCTAAAAAAATACAGAAACAAATAAAAGAAATGGCTTCCCATTTTTTGTTTTTATAAAACTGCTGCTAAAAGCACTGTGAACATTTGAGAGATAGAATAATACTTTATATCAATACTAAATGCTTATTAACTGCTGAACATATATTATTTCATTTTTGTCACAATATTTTAAGGCAGTTATTATGATCCTCCTATTCTGAATTAGGAAACTAGGATATAGTGAAGTTAAGTGACTTGTTTTAGGTCATAGTGCTAGAAAATAGTGCAACTGGAACTCAAGCTTAAGTTTTCCTGATCCCAAAACCTGATTTTAAAAATCATTCCTTCATGGCTTCATAGAATTTTGCCATTTTTCTAGTTAGGAGAATTTGCAACAATGGAATAGATGCAGTCACCAACAGGAGAGTTACAGAGGAAAAAACACTCATGAAGAATTTGAGAAAGTCTTTATCTAGGGGATGAGGACAAGAGTAGCTGGTGATATAAGAGGGAGCATTTGAGTTAGGAGGGGTCATTCATGGACCCACTAACAGAGAAACAGACTTGGATGGCGCTGACACGAGAACTTTGGAGTGAGTCATTATTGAGATGGACTTCTAGATGACCACATCTGTAATATGTAAGGGAAGCAGGTCAGGTCACAGCAGGTACACACATGAATAAGAGGGAAGCCCGTGGACAGACAAATCCAGTCTCTTCGTTCTGGTATCTGGACCAGTGGTAAGGGAAGCAGAGGGACAAGGTGAGCCAATGATGGTGGGTGCTTTTAAAAGAGGTGAGGTTTGGGATGATTTGTATGTATTAAAACCTGAACAGGATAAGTTCAAAGTCAACTATCTAGCTACAAAATCTGGTGGTTTCTGATTAAGAGATCAAGATGAGGCATATGATTTTTGTGTGAATTTAAACTTTTTAAATAGTGATGACTTCAACTTTATGAATCTTCCAGAGTTCAGTGAGATAATGTAAGGCAGGAATTATGTCATTGATCTCTGCATTCCCAGTGCCCGGGACAAAAATGTCAAGGATAAATATTCATGGAAGGAAGAAGGAAAGGAAAGAGAGGGAGGAAACTAAAAGAGAAAAAGGAAAGAGGGAAGGAAAAGAGAAAGAGAAGAGATGGACAAAAAAGATTATATTGGGTTGGTCAAAAAGTTCATTTGGGTTTGTCTGTCACATCTTATGGAAAAATCTGAACAAACTTCTTGGCCAACCCAATATGAAACACAGTGTGAACATCTGAAGGTTGAGGAGCTCTTGAGGAGCTCTTGACAGATGGACAAGTGGACAGCATTTGGATGATTTTTTTTCATTTCCTCTTATTTCAATACCTTCCTCTCTCACCACCTCCAGTGTTTTCTTGCTCTTTTCTGCCCGTCAATGACCTCATTAGTGAGGAGACCTCAGAAGAGGTGCTGCCTTTCTACCCTTTTCCCTAGTGGGCATTTTTCACCATTTATTTTAGAGTGAGCAGTCAAAATGGGAAGGATCTCACTAAATCACTCTTGACAAAGTGCTAATAACCATTAAGGTCACATGCAGAAGAAATAGCCGAAAATGGGATGCTTAAGCTGGAGAAATGCTACTGACTAACTGTAATTTGGGGTAAGTCACCAAGTTGCAGGGCTGCATGAATAACTTAAGTGATATTTTGTATCTCTTCCTATAAAAATGTGAATTTTCTCCAATGAAATCATTTATTTTCATCGTATTTCATTTAGGTTGAACTATTATTTTCTTTTATATAGAAAGTAGGGATGAGAACCACATCTTTCTCTAGGGACCAGGGAGACAGGGGCTGCAGTCTGTGGAAAAGGGGAAGCCAGTGTCAGGGGATATTCTCCCTTCAGCAATGTGGGAAGCGTTTCAATCAATTACTGGGTTTTTCAAATCAATTCCAAAATTATCATCTTTATGTGAAAGCTTCTAATTTGCTAAATGTTAGCAAAATATTATTGTTTTTTTTCAGATACTGCCAGCAAGACAATATGTGGAGGATGGGGAAGTAAATATGGCCCATGTGCTACCAGTTTGTAATATTTGCCCTAAAAAATTAACTGAACAGATGCAGGAGGCATTTTCCTCACATGACCTCACATAGTAACGTAAACATTTAAAGTGGGCACTTTTAAAACTTTAATAACTTATCCCCATTAATCTGTGATTGGTAAAAACTTACCAGAGATATTTTACTTGGAAAATGGTGTGTCCATGTGGAGGGTCATAATTAAGAAAAAATATACTTTAAAAATGCATTTTATGGTTTTTATTGAATAAATGTAAGTTTATTCATGACTTTCAACTTATAGTTTTGTTCCTTTTAGCATGTTAGACAAGGTGCCATTTTATTCCACAAAGCAAGAAAACAATTGAAATTAAAATTGCACAAAAGAGGTGGCCCTTTCACAGTCGAGAGACTTGTTAATTTACTTAGGATAGCAGGTTGCAAGAAGAAAGAAAATGATAATGCAACACGCTTTCACAGAGCTGACCCTCTTCTGAGAGTTAACCTTTGTACTCACAAATAGTTATCTGAAAAATTTCTAAGGTATGAATGGAAATAACAGCAGATTGCATTACCTACATCCCGAAGGTCAGAGGTTCAGATTACCAAGGTAATGAAACTTCAGTGAGCTGCTTCAGATCTATTAGGTTTGTCAGTTTTTATAAGCATGCTTACTTCAGGCATGCAATTATAACATAAAGGAGCTATATTGGTGAAAATTCAGTCACTGGATCTCAACAGAAGTATTCAAATGTCAGATGCGGGGAGGGCATCCACCTTTCCGAGTAGGCTTTTAAGATGAATCAGGTATCGAGGGCGAAATAGAAAGGAGATGAGTGAAAATATATTATACATAAGAATCCATCTCCATATAAAAACTTTTGTATTTTTTCCTAGAAGTGTCTCGGGAGGTAACCACAGGCATCAATTAACTTATGTTCTTCCATGTACATGGCTTAAGAGATCCCAACAGAGGTGACACAGATCATTAGAAATCTGCAACCTTATAAAACCCTAGTAAATAGTTTTTTATAAAAATGGCTTACTTAGTAGCAATGTAGATCAACATAACCAATGCTAATTTTAATTTACAATTAATGTCACCTAACACTGGTTTTAATCCATAACTGATATAACAGGGGCAAATTCACTTAAGGTGTTCTAAATAAAATAGGAAGTATTTCTCTTAGGCTATAACAAAATCAAAATCAGAAGGTTACAATTGCCCAACCAGGAGTCATTTTTCATCTTTTTATATACTAGCAGATGATTATCCTACTAGATACAGTTTACTTTCATAAAACAAAATTTCAATAAGGATTTCCAAGTCAGATATTTCTTAATATTTGGTAGTATCCTAGCAAGTTCTGATTAACTATTTGCCAGATCAAAAGTGATACTTCTAAGAAGGATTATAATATATAGTGCCATGATATGTTCAGTCATGTTTTTTTCTGATTGTGACATTTGTTGCTCAGTTACTAAGTTATGTCTGACTCTTTGTGACCCCATGAACTGCAGTATGCCAGGCTTCCCTGTACTTCACTATCTTCTGGAGTTTGCTCAAACTCATGTCCATTGAGTCACTGATGCTGTCCAACCATGGATCACTAAAAATTAATTAGAGTAAAAATTAGTAGAGTAAATGCTACTCTACTGACCAACCATATCTGAAATTTCAATTATGTGGTTTCTAAAGACGCAGGGGGAGAAGGCAATGGCACCCCACTCCAGTACTCTTGCCTGGAAAACTGCATGGACAGAGGAGCCTGGGAGGCTGCAATACATGGGGTCGCTATGAGTTGGACACAACTGAGTGACTTCACTTTCACTTTTCACTTTCATGCATTGGAGAAGGAAATGGCAACCCACTCTAGTGTTCTTGCCTGGAGAATCCCAGGGACAGGGGAGCCTGGTGGGCTGCCGTCTATGGGGTTGCACAGGGTCGGACACAACTGAAGAGACTTAGCAGCAGCAGCAGCAGCAAAGACACAGGAGCAGACTAGATCCAAGTGTGAGCTCTTCTAACTGCCTGTAAAGTCATGTTCTGAATGAGCCAAGGGTGAGTCCCTGTGTTACCAAATCAAGTTCAGTGATGGTGGCCAGGTTTTGTTACCTGTGTCAAGCTGGACACCAGTACTGATGAGGATTCACTTGGAAAGATCCATCACATTACCGCAATTCTAGTAAATGGATCTTGCTAATTAATGATGAGTTATGAGACTGGGGGCAGACCTCTCTGTAGGAAAGTGCACAATATTATACTGTATCAAAAAGACTTGCAGAATTAGAGAAAATATTTGCAAACATTGCAACTGATAAGGGATTAATCTCCAAAATACATAAAGAGCTCATAATGCTCAATATTTTTAAAAAAAGTAGTCCAATCAAAAAATGGGTAGAAGATCTAAAAAGACATTTCTCCAAAGTAGATGTAAAGATGGCCAGAAAGCACGTAAAACAATGCTCAACATTACTAATTATTAGAGAAATGTAAATCAAGACTAGAGTGAGGTACCACCTCACACTGGTCAGAATGGCATCTTTAAAACGTCTACAAATATTACATGCTAGAGAGAGTGGGGAGAAAAGGGAACCTTCCCACACTATTGGTGGGAATGTAAACTGGTACAGCCACTGTAGAGAAAAGTATGGAGATTCCTTATAAAACTAAAAATAGAGCTACCATATGACCCTATAATCCCACTCTTGGGCATATAACCAGAGAAAAACATAATTCAAAAAGATACATGCACTCCTCCCCCATGTTCATAGCAGCACTATTTACAATAGCCAATGCAAGGAAACAGCCTAAATGTCCACTGAGAGAGGAATGGATAAAGATGTGTTACATATAGAAAATGGAATATTTTTCAGCCTTTATAAAGGATAAAAGTATGCCATTCGCAGTGACATGGACAGACCTAGAGAATATCACACTAAGTCCAGTAAGTCAGACAGAGAAATACAAATATCATATAATATTGCTTACATGTGGAATCTTAAAAAAAAGATAATAGTGAAGTTATCTACAAAACAGACTCTCATATGTAGAAAATAAACTTATGGTTATCAAAGGGGAGGTCGGAAGAGGGATAAATAAGGAGTTTGGGATTAAAATATAGATATTACTATATATAAAACAGATAAACAACAAAGTGTAGCACAGGGAACTATACTCAATATCTTATGATAACATATAATGGAAGAGAATATAAAAAAAGAATATATTTATATATATGCATAACTGAATCATTTTATTGTACACCTGAAACTAGCACAGCATCGTAAATCAACTATCCCCTTCATAGATCACTGCCCGGTCATGGTGAAGGGGCTTGCATAACTCAGTGAAGCTATGAGCCATGCCTTGTAGGGCCACTCAAGACTTACGGGTCATAGCAGAGAGTTTTGACAAAATATGATCTGCTGTACTGGAGGAGGGAATGGTAAACTACCCCAGTATACTTGCTGTGAGAACCTCATGAACTGTATAAAAGGACAAAAAGATACGACATCGAAAGATGAGTCCACAGGTCTGAAGATGTCCAATATGCTACTGGGGAAGAATGGAGGAGAACTACTAATAGCCCCAGAAAGAATGAAGCAGTTAGGCCAATGCAGAAACGATGCTTTGTGGATCGTTGTGGATGTGTCTGGTGATAAAAGTAAAATCTGATGCTGCAAAGAATAGTATTGCATAGGAACCTGGAATGTTAGGTCCATGAATCAAGGTAAATTGGATGTGGTCAAGCAGGAGATGGTAAGGATAAACATCAACATCTTAGGAATCAGTGAACTGAAATGGACAGGAGTGGGCCAATTTAATCCAGATGATCATTATATCTACTACTGTGGGCAAGAATCCATAGAAGAAATGGAGTAGCCCTCATAGTCAACAGAAGAGTCCAAAATGCAGTACTTAGGTGCAATCTCAAAAATGACAGAATGATCTCGGTTTGTTTCCAAGGCAAGACATCCCATATCACAGTAATTCAAGTCTATGCCCCTACCATGGATGCTGAAGAAGCTGAAGTTGATCAGTTCTCTGAAGACCTAGAAGATCTCCTAGAACTAACACCAAAAATAAAAAAGATGTTCTAGTCATCACTGGGGATTGGAATGTAACAGAAGGAAGTCAAAAGATACCTGGAGTAACAGGCAAATTACTGTTTGCCTGTTAAACAGGCAAAAACAAGACCAATTTTGGTCTTGGAGAACAAAATTAAGCAGGGCAAAAGTTAACTGAATTCTGCCAAGAGAATGCACTGGTCATAGCAAATACCTTTTTTCAACAACACGAGAGATGACTTTACACGTGGACATCTCCAAATGGTTAATACCAAAATCAAACTGATTACATTCTTTACAGCTGAAGATGAATAAGCTGTGTACAGTCAACAAAAAGACCTGGAGCTGACTATGGCTCAGATCATCAGCTTCTCATAGAAAAATACAGGCTTAAACTAAAGAAAGCGGGGGAAATCACTAGGTATGAGTTAAATCAAATCCCATGTGAATATGCAGTGGAGGTAATAAGTAGATTCAAGGAACTAGATCTAATAAAGAGTTTGCCTGAAGAACTATGGACGGAGGTCCATAATACTGTACAGCAGGCAGCGGACAAACCACCCCAAAGAAAAAGAAAAGTAAGAAGGCAAAGTGGTTACCTGAGGAGGCTTTACAAATGGCTAAAGAAAGAAGAGAAGTGAAAAACAAGGGAGAAAGGGAAAGGTATATCCAACCAAACACAGAGTTCCAAAAAACTGCACAGAGACAAGAAGGCCTTCTTCAATGAACAGAGCATAAAACTAGAAGAAAACAACAGAAGGAGAAAGACTAGGAATCTCTTCAGTAAAATTGGAGATATCAAGGTAATATTTCACCCAAAGATGGGCACAATAAAGGACAGAAACAGTAGAGACCTAGTAGATACTGAAGAGATCAAGAAGAGATGGAAAGAATACACAGGAGAACTCTACAAAAAAGATCTTAATGAACAGGATTACTATGATGTTGTGGTCAGTCACCCAGAGCTAGACATTCTGGTGAGTGAAGTCAAGGGTGCCTTAGGAAGCACTGCTGTTAATTAAAGCTAGTGGATGTGATGGAATTCCAGTAGAACTATTCAAAACCCTTAAAGGATGATGCCATCAAGGTTTTGCATTCACTGTGTCAGCAAATCTGGAAGACCCAGCAGTGGCCACAGGACTGGAAAAGGTCAATCCTCATCCCAATTCCCAAGACAGGTAGCACTAAAGAATGTGCTAACCACCAGACAATTGCACTCATCTCCCATTCTGGTAATGTCATGCTAAAATCTTACATGCTAGGCTTCAGCATTATGTTAACCAAGAACTTCCAGATGTCCAAGCTGGGTTTAGAAAAGGAAGAGGAAGCAGAGATCAAACTGTTGCCAACATTCCCTGGAACATAGGGAAAGCAAGGCAATTCCAGAAAAACACCTATCTCTGTTTCACAACTACATTAAAGTCTTTGACAGTGTAGATCATAACAAACTGTGGAAAGCTCTTAAAGAGATGGGAATACCAGACCATCTTACCTGTCTCCTGAGAAACCTGTATGTGGGTCAAGAAGCAACAGTTAGAACCCTGTATGAAACAACTGATTGGTTCAAGATTGAGAAAGAAGTATGACAGGGCTGTCTGCTGTCACTCTGTTTAACCTATACTCTGAGACATGCCGGGCTGGATGGGTCACAAGCTGGAATTAGGATAGGCAGGAGAAACATCAACAACTTCAGATACGAGGATGATACCACTCTAATGGCTGAAAGTGAGGAGGAACTAAAGAGCCTATTGATGAGGGTGAAGAAAGAGAGTGAAAGAACTGGCTTAAAACTAAATATTAAAAAACCTAAGATCAAGGCATCCAGCCCCATTACTTCATGGCAAATAGAAGGGGAAAAGGTGGAAGTAGTGATGGATTTCCTCTTCTTGGGCTCCAAAATCACTGTGGATGGTGACTGCAGCAGTGAAATCAGAAGACAATTGCTTCATGGCAGGAAAGCTATGACAAACCTAGACAGTGCTGAAAAGCAGAGACATTACTTTCCCCACAAAGGTCCATATAGTCAAGACTATGGTTTTCCCAGTGGCCACGTACGGTTGTGAGAGCTACACCACAAAGAAGGAAGAGTGCCAAAGAGCTGATGCCTTCAAACTGTGGTGCCGGAGAGACTCCTGAAAGTCCCTTGGATGGCAAGGAGCTCAAACCAGTCAATCTTAAGGGAAATCAACCCTGAAAACTTGTTGGAAAGACTGTTGCTGAAGCTGAAGCTCCAGTATTTTGGTCATCTGATGGTGAACAGCTAAATCATTGGAAAAGTCCCTGATGCTGGGAAAGATTGAGGGCAAACGGGGAAGAGGGCATCAGAGGATGAGATGGCTGAATGGCATCACTGATACAATGGACATGAACTTTGGCAAACTTCAGGAGGTGGTGAGGGACAGGGAGGCATGGTGTGCTACAGTTCTTGGGGTCACAAAGAGTCGGCCACAAGTGGGTGACTGAACAACCACAGCAACTGAATCACTTTACTGTACACCTGAAACTAGCACAACGTCATAAATCAACTGTACTCCGTGGACACTTTTATCAAAATTGACTGGTGTGACAGAAACTACATTCCCAATCCAAAAGGAACAGAAGAAGGAAGAGAAGGTCCAAGGATGGAAAGGAGGAGAAAAAACTTCCTTTGAAAAAGAAAAGCACAGGGAACTTGGCTTTTTATCACTGTCATTTAAAAAATATATTCTTTTAAAATTCATTTTGATACAAATATAGGAAGGGGAAATAAAGAAGCACGAAGCTGACTTACTTGGTTTCACCCATCTCACGTCGATGGCCGTGTGGTTAAGAACAACTGCAGTGACATTGGCTCCTCTCTCTGGAAGTCCAGCTAATGTTTTCACTGTCGCTTCTTGACTTGGTGTAAAACCCACACTGTTATGTACAAAGACCTTATACGCATACGTCGTAAACCTAAAAAGTTGTTTTTAAAAAATACATATATAAATTTCTCTTTCCAGAAAACAACACACATTTTCTTTTTCCTCACAATATACAGACTTCCTCCTGCAGAATGAACTATTTTGTCCCTGATCCAAATACATTTCCTTTTGCCTCCCCGCACAAAAACAGCATCATTATTATAACTCTCGATTCTTAATCAAAGTGTTAAGGAAATATTGTATAAGAAATGCTAAGCAAATACCATTTTTCAAAATAAATGTGGTTTATTGTTTTTCTCATCCTTATTGTTTTCATAAGTGGTGAGGATTACAGCTCAGTTCAAGATGCAATTACACATTTGGCATCCTGCCAGCTTTCTATCGGAATTTGATCCAGAGAGTTTTATGCTCTTCTTTTGGGAAACGCATCCATTTCAAATATCAGATTCTCTCATCACCATTTTCTGCCTGTACCTGTAGTCCTGTCCCATACTCTCACTGGCAGAGAGATAAACTCCTAGATTAAATTGTAAGACTGTGACCAAAGTATACAACATACTCCCACTGAGGTTTTGCTATGGTGAGCTGCATTTTGCCATTGTGAGAACACATTTACTTGAGTCAGGACAGTGGAAGCTGAAGACTGACTTTCAGGAGAAGAAGACTAGACATGGCGATGTGATATGATGTCCTAAGTCATGCTACGTCGCTTCAGTCATGTTCAACTCTCTGCGACCCTATGGACTAGTCTACCAGGTATGTCTGTCCATGGGATTCTCCAGGCAAGAATACTGGAGTGAGTTGCCATGCCCTTCTCCAGGGGATCTTCTCGACCCAGGGATTGAACCCAGGTCTCTTGCATTGCAGGCAAACTCTGAGCCACCAGATGCAGACTTCCCAAATCATATATTAAATCAACAATGGGCTGATGCCACCAATTCCTCATCCTTTTTGGCTCTTTCAGGCAGAAGACTTATCAGATCAAACTGCCCAGGTAGGAAAATACTATTTACAGACACAGTCAAGCTTTGACTGGACTATGGCTTAGACCAAGAGCTTGCTTAAACACATTGTACAACACAAGACCCTCTCCAGGGGGTATCCAGTCCTTAGGGCAAATGCTGGCCTCAGATCATCACTTTCTTTGGGTTTCATAGATGATCACATCCGATGCAGGGCCCATGGAATTTGCCTCAATAATGACAAGAAAGGGAGGATGCCATTTGCAGGACTGTGCTAAATAACTTAGCCAAAGTTACATCAGGATGCTTACAGAATTTTGCCACTACCCATAGAAGAAGTCTGCTTACCTGACTTTATTTCTCACTCATAGCCCAAAGGTATTTTTGCAGGGCTTGGCCTCAGGCACATTTGCTCTGTTATTGTAGCTATAGGTAAAGACTTACTAATATTTTTGAAGGTTTTATTATCTATTTCCCCCAATAAATACTAGCATCAGATATTCTAGCTCTCTTCACTTGGCCTCATCTCCATGTGTCCTTCTTTTCTCTTTTTTGTTCTGTATGCTACTGTGGGTTTGTGCCCCCACCCGCAAGATATGTTTAAGTCCTAACCCCTGGTTCTTGTAAATGTGACCTTATTTGGAAATGGGGGTCTTTGCAGATGTGATCAAGTTACCATGAGTTTATACGGGATTTGGAAGAGCTTAAATTCAAAGGATTGATATCTTATAAAAGAAAGAAGTGGGAAATTTTGTTACAAACACACACAGGGAGAAGATGTTCATATGAAGATGGGGGGCAGAAATTGGCTTCATGCTGTCATAAGCCAAGGAGCAACTGGGGCTACTAACAGTTGGAAGAGGCAAGAAATGGTTATTTTCTAGAGGCTTTGGAGGGAACATAGTCCTGACTGTACTTACATTCCACACTTTCAACTTCCAGAACTGTAAGAGAATACATTTCTGCTGTTTTAAGCCACCCAACAGTGGTAGGAAACTCATATATATGCTTTTTAGCAAGTGCTGAATAGTCCATAGGATTCCCAGGTGGCTCAAAGGTAAAGAATCCACCTGCCAAGCAGAAGACTTGGGTTCCATCACTGGGTTGGGTAGATCCTCTGGAGGAGGAAATGGCAACCCACTCCAGTATGCTCTGCTGGGAAATCCCATGGACAGAGGAGCCTGGTGGGCTACAGTCCACAGGGTCATAGAAGTATAGGGCATGGCTTAACAACTAAACAACAATAGCCTACATGACAATGACAACTGAAAGATAATAATAACAGTATCTAATGAGTACATAATATGTATCAGGAATTTTATACATGATTTACTCATTCATTCTTCACCATACTATTATAATACCTGCTTCAAAAATTAGGAAAATAAATAACCAGTATAAGTTATTGAGGTAGGAAATGGGGGAGTACAGACTCAAACCTGGACAATCTGATTCCAGAGCCTGCTCTTTTGCTCATGATGCTGTATTGCCCGCATCATCATGATGGCAATGATGATGATAATAAAAAACACCATGGTCAGCTAGATGATGTCATATCACTAGGGTTTGATCTCTGAGTTTTTTTATGGCAGATGGGAGGGACTTTTGCTTACACATCCAAACAATCTTGCCAAATTTCCTTTGTAACCACCAGTATGAATGTGAGGCATGGTGATTCATGGTTAAGAGGGGAGCAAGTCTGTAACAGTCAAGTGAAACACAGCTAACAGCTCTCATGGGAACTGAACTAACGACCTTGCTATCATTAGCTCTGTCCCTGGGTAAAACAGTTTTAATTGTGTTTTACTCCCCAAAACGGCTCAAAAGAAACTTAGTCTGGATGCCTAATCTCTCCTACAATATTTAAATTGTTCTATATGTTTAGTCTATGACACAGTTAGTTATCTTGATGACTTTAAAGTGATATCATTTTCATGGTTCTTTTTACAAGTGGAATTTAAAACATCAGGCAGTGCTAAAATGATGAATTGCAAATAAGTTCTGTAGGGCCTTAGTTCTTCCTGTGTTACTTGAAACTATTTCATCATAATTTAGGTATGATGAAATATATGATTTATGTCTACACAGAAGAAATTCAGGCCACACAGATACATATAATTGGAATGCCTGTTTTCAAAGTACAGTTGCCTCTTAGTATCTGCAGGGAATTGGTTATAGCACCCCATGGATACCAAAATTTGAGGATGCTCAAATTCAGTTCAGTTCAGTTGCTCAGTTGTGTCCGACTCTTTGTGACCTCATGGGCTGCAGCACGCTAGGCTTCCCTGTCCATCACCAACTCCAGGAGTTTACTCAAAGTCATGTCTATTGAGTAAGTGATGCCATTCAACCATCTCATCCTCTGTTGTCCCCTTCTCCTCCCACCTTCAATCTTGCCCAGCGACAGGGTCTTTTCCAATGAGACTGTTCTTCACATAAGGTGGCCAAAGTATTGGAGCTTCAACTTCAGCATCAGTCCTTCCAGTGAATATTTAGGACTGATCTCCTTTAGGATTGACTGGTTGGATCTCCTTGCAGTCCAAGGGATTCTCAAGAGTCTTCTCCAACACCACAGTTCAAAAGCAACAATTCTTCTGCTCTCAGCTTTCTTTATGGTCCAGCTCTCATCCATACATGACCACTGGAAAAACCACAGCTTTGACTAGATAGACCTCTGTTGGCAAAGTAATGTCTCTGCTTTTTAATATGCTGTCTAGATTGGTCATAGCTTTTCCTCGAAGGAGTAAGTGTCTTTAAATTACATGGCTGCAGTCACCATCTGAAGTGATTTTAGAGCCCA
Organism: Cervus canadensis; assembly: GCF_019320065.1. Taxonomy (NCBI): domain Eukaryota; kingdom Metazoa; phylum Chordata; class Mammalia; order Artiodactyla; family Cervidae; genus Cervus; species Cervus canadensis. The sequence goes on along the minus strand of NC_057398.1, from coordinate 59,393,001 downwards.
AGAAAATAATCTGCCACTGTTTCCATTGTTTTCCCATCTATTTGCCATGAAGTGATGGGACAGGATCCTATGATCTTAGTTTTTTGAATGTTGAGTTTTAAACCAACTTTTACACTCTTTTCACCTTCATCAAGAGGCTCTTTAGGTCCTCTTCACTTTCTGCCATAAGGGTGGTGTTATATGCATATCTGAGGTTATTGATATTTCTCCCGGCAATCTTGATTCCAGCTTGTGCTTCATCCAGTCTAGCATTTCACATAATGTACTCTGCATATAAGTTAAATAAGCAGGGTGACAGTATACAACCTTGACATACTTCTTTCCCAATTTGGAACCAGTTCATTGTTCCATGCCCAGTTCTGACTGTTTATATAAGGGACTTGAATATGCTCAAGTCCCTTATAAAAAATAGCATAATCTTTGCATAGGATGTATGCATATTTTTCATTCTTTAAATGCCTAGATTTCTTATAATACATAATATAGTGTAAACACTATGTAACATTATTATCACAGTGTGAATGTTATGTAAATAGCCTTTGCCTAAGTTTGCACAGCTAGTTAAGATTAGGTGGGTCTGTACTTTATTCATTTTTAATATTAAATTATTTCCACTATTCACTATTATTTTACTGAATTGAGAAATCAGTAGGCATTTCACTGGATGCCATGCATTTGTCTTTTGCATTTTATTTAATTTTCATTTTTTCAGTTAAAATATAAGTAATAAGATCTTGAACTCTTTAAAATGAACTAAAATATACTGTTTTCATGACATCTGAAACCTAATCTTTGTCAGTAAGTACGTATACCTCTGACTACATGGGTCAGAATATATTTCACCACTTCATGTCAAAAAAGAAAATATTCATTTGCTTCAAGTATTTTGTTCATTTTCTGTAGTATATTGATTTTTTTAAGATAGACTTAAGTGTTGATATCAAATGGGATATTCCATTTAGTTAATGATAAAATACTTTTAAAAGAAAAATTCTCCTTCAGTTGACATCATATAACTCATGTAAAACTTATGTATATCAATCAATATCTTCTCTAAATACTAATTATGGTTTTTGGGTATGTTTCGAAAAATGTGCCATTGCAAATCCTGTAAGATATAGATTTTGAAATCTGCAAAGTAAATGAAAACTTGTATTCAGTCTATATTGTAAAACAAGCTGTTTGAAGGTCTACTTAGGAATACTAGGCTGTTGTACTGCTGCTGCTGCTGCTAAGTCGCTTCAGTCGTGTCCGACCCTGTGAGACCCCATAGACGGCAGCCCACCAAGCTCCCCCATCCCTGGGATTCTCCAGGCAAGAACACTAGAGTGGGTTGCCATTTCCTTCTCCAAAGCATGAAAGTGAAAAGTAAAAGTGAAGTTGCTCAGTCGTGGTCGACTCTTAGCGACCCCGTGGACTGCAGCCCACCAGGCTCATCCGTCCATGGGATTTTCCAGGCAAGAGTACTGGAGTGGGGTGCCATTGCCTTCTCCGTAGTCATCCCCTAAATGGTTGATTTAGATCATTCTCCAGCCCCTCCCTTCATCCACACAGAAAATGATGAACTTGTGAAATAGACATGACTCTGGTATCCTTCCTTGTAAAATATAATACATATTAAAATCTTATTTATGGAACAAGACTCATTTCAAGGTTCAGTTGTTATTACTCAAATGAATGAGAAAACTAGTTTAGATGATGAAGATTTTAATCTGTTTATTGAGTAGATAATTTTATAAATAAGTTAATGAATACTAAATAGTTACTAAAGCATTCAGTCTCATAACTTTCAGGTCACATATAATTTGACTAGTGACATAAAAGTCTATCTATCCAATAAAGAAATGATCCTTACTGAAATTTAGAAAGATGTTTTTTTCCTTGCAAATTATATTGCTTTGTGTTTGATATACCACTACGTTATTCATTAATTAATTTGTTCATTCATTCAAAAAACATTTATTAGCACTAACAACATGCCTTGGCAGGAAGCTATGATAAACATAGACAGTGTGTTGAAAAGCAGAGACATTATTCTGCCAACATATGCTCAAGACTATAATCTTCCTGGTGGTCATGGACAGCTGTGAGAGCTGGACTGTAAAGAAGGCAGAGCACCAAAGAATTGATGCTGTCGAACTGTGGTGCTGGAGAAGACTACTGAGAGTCCCCTGGACAACAAGGAGATCCAACCAGTTAATCTTAAGGAAGGGAGATCAACCCTGATAACTTGTTGGAAGGACTGATGCTGAAGCTGAAGTCCCAGTATTTTTGTCATCTGATGTGAACAGCCAACTCATTGGAAAAGTCCCTGATGCTGGGAAAGATTGAGGGCAGAAGGAGAAGAGGGTATCAGATGATAAGATGGCTGGATGGCATCACTGATGCAATGGGCATGAATTCTGGCAAACTTCAGGAGATGGTGAGGGACAGGGAGGTGTGGTGTGCTGCAATCCATGGGGTTGCAAAGAGTTGGACATGACTGGGCAACTGAACAACAATAGCAAAATGCCAGGTACTAAACACAGTGAATGCAATGTCTTTCACTACTGGAGTGTGTGTGTGTTTGTGTGTACATATATACAGAAAAATATTTTTAAATGGAGAGCTCTAAAATACATATTCATTTATTCCTTTTCCTTTCCACATACATCAGATAGAGCATCTAATTCAACCTAATCTAGACAGGAAGTCTTCACAGAGTAGACAACATGGGCTATGGATGGAAAATAGTAATTTGGTCAGTAAGAAACATCATTTAGGGCAAAATATGTGGACAGCTTAGATCTTGAAAGGGTCTGATGTTTTGGGAACAAATAAAATTCTTCAGTACAGTTACAGAATGCCTCAGGTGATTTTCATCAGAATTAAAAACATGTCAACTTTATCGATGCCCTAACAGATTTCACATGTCAATATTGTCACCAGTATAAATCATGTTTCCAAAAAATGCAGGCTATTCAGTTACTCCTCCTACTAACTCTTCATTTCTGCCACAACCCAACACACGCTTCAATACAACATTACACGCTAGAGGATTTGCAAAACCTCTGATAGATATGATTCCTTACATCCTCAAATCCTTTGTGGGAATAAATAAATACACAAACAAACAAAAATTCAACACTATTTCCACTGCTTAAATCTGTAGTTGTTTAGATTTTTCATTGATGGTGGATACCTTTTCCTCATGTATTTGTTGCTGAAAGATTTTTTTCCCTAAAAATGCTGCTGAAGGTCTTTTGCTTTTGGAAATTGAAATGTAATGATGATCACACTTGAAAGTTATGATACATTTTAGATTGTGAGTGTAAGTTGCAGCTGTCCTATTCCTTTAGCTATCTATATTTCTGCTTTCAGAATGTTATACCCAAGGTAACCTTACTGTGATTTCTGTCTCTGTTCTACTGTATCATCAACATGAAAAAGAAATGCAAACAAAGTAACTTGACTTTTTTTTAAAAGAAAACTTTAGGTAATAAAGCCTCCAATGAAAAAAAGCATTCCTTTCAGATTTAGGGGTTCCTTTTCCATGAGGTAAGTTTTCAATATGGTGACACTTACAAAAGGACAGAATGAGATAAACTTAGAACAATGAAGAAAAGAAAGGAAAAAAGCGCTGTGACTCTACTAAATTATATGTGAAATAGATATATATTTGCTCCTTTTGAAATATGTACATTGCTAACAGATGGTATAACAATAAAACAGAGTTGGCCTTCATTTATAAAGTGAAAAGTGAAGTGAAAGTTGTGTCTGACTCTTCATGACCCCATGGACTGTAGCCCACCAGGCTCCTCTGTCCATGGGATTACCTAGGTAAGAATACTGGAGTGGGTTTCCATTTCCATCTCCAGGGGATCGTCCCGGCCCAGGACTGAAGATAGGTCTCCTGTATTGCAGGCAGATTCTTTACCATCTGAGCCACCAAAGAAGCCCATTTCACCTATTAAACCCAACTTGTACTCACATTGTGATATTGAGGAAGAAAACAACAGGATCTACCTCACTTTGGTGGTCCTTCCATTCACCCTCCACGTTCATGAAGCTAACTCCTTTACTTAATACCTACAACTTGAATATGTTTATGTTATAGGAACACGTGTCATGGAACTGACCCAGTCTTTCCACATTAGAAAAGCAGAAAATGTTATTTGTGCACATTTAATCTCATTACAAGTTAATTCCAAATAGGAAAAGGAGTGTGTCAAGGCTGTATATTGTCACCCTGCTTATTTAATTTATATGCAGAGTACATCATGAGAAATGGTGGGCTGGATGAAGCTGGAATCAAGATTTCTGGGAGAAATATCAATAACCTCAGACATGCAGATGACACCACCCTTATGGCAGAAAGTGAAGAAGAACTAAAGAGCCTCTTGATGAAAGTGAAAGAGGAGAGTGAAAAAGTTGGCTTAAAGCTCAACATTCAGAAAACTAAGATCATGGCATCCAGTCCCATCACTTCATGGCATATAGATGGGGAAACAGTGGAAACAGTGGCTGACTTTATTTTTCTGGGCTCCAAAATCACTGCAGATGGTGATTGCAGCCATGAAATTCAAAGACGCTTACTCCTTGGAAGGAAAGTTATGACCAACCTAGACAGCATATTAAAAAGCAGAGACATTACTTTGCCAACAAAGGTCCATCCAGTCAAGGCTATGTTTTTCCAGTAGTCATGTATGGATGTGAGAGTTGGACTATAAAGAAAGCTGAGCACAGAAGAATTGATGCTTTTGAACTGTGGTGTTGGAGAAGACACTTGAGAGTCCCTTGGACTTCAAGGAGATCCAACCAGTCCATCCTAAAGGAGATAGTCCTGGGTGTTAATTGGAAGGACTGATGTTGAAGCTAAAACTCCAATACTTTGGCCACTTGATGTGAAGAACTGACTCACTGGAAAAGACCCTGATATTGGGAAAGATTGAGGGCAGGAGGAGAAGGGGACGACAGAGGATGAGATGGTTAGATGGCATCACCGACTCAATGGACATGAGTTTGGGTAAACTCTGGGAGATGGTGATGGACAGGGAGGCCTGGCATGCTGTGGTTCATGGAGTCACAAAGAGTTAGACATGACTGAGTGACTGAACTGAACTGACTGAATCTCATTACAAAGAAGGGGAATGAATGTCATATTCTTTTGACTATCATTCTCTAGAAACTATGTCCTCTTTAATGGCTTGAAACATTTCATTTTGCAGGGCAAAAAAATTAGAACCTATCTCATTAATATTTAAACTTAGATTTTCCACTTTATTTAGTTTAAGCATTTAAACTTGAAAACAGTCAAGTTCTGTCATTCTTTGTAAATAGAATTTTGTAAAAATATTTTTGAATGCTCATATGAAGGTCTCTTTTCAGACTGCCATTGATAAAGAAATACTTGTAGGAATTTATAGATAACTGAAAGTAATAGGAGTTAGAACATACCTCCTTTCATAAACTCAATGGTGGCTAAATTATTATATGGTGGCTAAATTATTATAATCTGCAAGTCAACATTTTCCTTAAAATAGAAGGTATTATTTCTTATAGCTTGTTGTTCCTTTTTCAGATCCAGAACAAAGAGGAGGGCATGCCATCACTAAGTTTGCAGAAATTTTATCAGATCACTCAGGAGACAAGACACAATGAGGCTCTGAAAATCCTAAGGGTGGCCTGATGTTTAAAATTAAGGCGGTGGCTGCCCTTGTGTGTTAAACCCAACTTGATTCACTGAAGAAGCATTAGATAACAGCACGTTTTTCAGATTTTCCAAGTGATGAAAATGTCAGGAAACCCAAAGTTATGGTTTCCCTAACAACCATAACTTGGCCACTTTGTACACTAAGGAAGAAAAGTTAGAAAGTGACAAGTAGTATAAACCTACAGTTCCCCTACATTGGTGTCTATATAGAGCAAAATTCAGCAATTAGGCAACTAGTTGTGTAATGCAGGACAAATTAGCCCTTACCTACTATATTCATAAGAAACTAAATTATCTGAATAATTAGTGCAATATTTTACTTTGCACATGGAGATAACAAAGGAAAAATATTTGATATTTAGTATTATGAGGCTAGTCAAAATATCACCTCAGCACATTTTGTTCTAGGGTGGGCTTCCCAGTGGCTCAGACAGTAAAGAATCTGCCTGCAATGCAGGAAACCAGGGTACACTTCTTTTTGAGAAGCAGCTGTCATCAATATGTTTATGTCAACTTATGTTTCAGTCTAATTTGTGGGGATTTAACTTAATCTCTTTCCTTAAATCTTTGATTTGGACTTCTCATTAAAAATCCTTACAAGCATCACTAAAAATTCAATAATGAAATTTTGGCTTTGGTCCTAATTCTTTAATAAGTTTTCATTGCTTCTATGAAGAAACAAAATTAACTTTCTGAGACTTATTGTGTTTTTCTGCCAAATGTCTCATGGCTAAAAATCCAATTCAGTAATGTTAAATAGTCAAGTCCTCTTTATTTTGGAAATTGCTGTATTTCAGACACTTAGAGTTCACAGATCATGGAAAACTACTTTCCATATGATTTCCCTAGGGAGTGATGGTGAAACTGTAGTTAACTGTGATGATATTATAGCACTTAGTACATGTGTGTGAGTGGTTTTTTCCACTAGATTGTGAGCTCTTTGTGGGAAAAGGCTGAGCTACTCATCTTTTCTTATCAGTTTCCCTCAGCATATGGTAAAAATAAATGAAATTGCTGAATAAAATGAATTTCTTCAACTGAAGTCATCATTTTACAGCAATTCTGGATTAAGTAAATAGTGAATCAAATATAGTGGAGAATAGTGGCCATGATAATTTAGGTTGAACAAAAAGCATATGCTCATAACCTATCATTTTTGATCATTTTTGCCTTGAAAAATGGCAATTTTATATGGTTCATTTTGTTCACTTTATTCTTTCAATAGATTTATGTATTCCTCCCTTCAAGTATCTCACAATATCTGTTTTCCTACCATGACACTTTCAGATGAATAGGAGACTTTTCCTTAGTTTTACCCATTCCCCAAAGATAAGAACACCATAGTTAGTCTTCCTAAGGCACAGGGAAATGACTAGTCAATGCTTTGAAAGTGAAAGTAAAAATCAGTCACTCAGTTGTGTCCAACTCTTTGCGATCCCATGAATTGTAGTCTGCCAGGCTCCTCTGTCCATGGAATTCTCCAGGCTAAGCACTGGAGTGGGTTGCCATTTCCTTCTCCAGGGGATCTTCCCGACCAGGGATTGAACCCAGGTCTCCTGCATTGCAGGCAGATTCTTTACCATTTGAGCCACCAGGGAATTTCAAGGCACAGGGAAATGACTAATCAATCCTTTACATATTACTAAACACATTCTTTCACTTAGCATTGACTGGGACCCCCACTGTGTGCCAGGCACTGTGGTGAGGATTGCAATACAGGGGTCTTGAAGGCAAGGCCTTGCTCAGGGTGGACCTGACAATATAATGGGGTGTCCAGACAAGAGGTGAAATCAGTGCAAAGACAAGAGTGGTATATAAGGGGCGTGCTATAGAAATACATTAAAGAAGCAGCTGATTCAGACCAGGAAGGGGTGACCTAGAAAACCTCTAGGTCAAGACTTGAAGGATGACAGACAGAGGGAAATGGCAGTCATGAGAAGTCTAGGGGCTGGTGTCGCTTATTAGAGGTGCCCAACATATTACGAACTGGCTGAAGCATAGAGGCCAAGGAGGGGAAAGATGAAGGGAGGGGGGACAAGGCCAGATTGTAAACAGACTTCACAGCAGAGCTAGTCAGTGGTGAGTCTAGAAAAATAACCTGATAGGAAAGTTATTGAAAAATAAGTCTGAAAAGTTTTCATAAAATAATACTTGTGATTCTTTGAAATTTCATTACATTTCCTTTTTTTTAACTTTAACAACATTTATTGGGTTTCTTTGATTGCCTCTGGTCTGACTTCGGAAGGGCTCTCTGAATTCCTCTGGCCTTGTTTCCGGGCTGCTGAAGCTGCAGGTTTTAAGGCCCTTTTCTGCTTCTTCAGCTTTTGAACCTCTTGGAAAACCCAAATGCACAGAGCCTTCTTGGTCACCTAGTGGTGGTGGACTTTTCATTGGTATGGAGGGGGAAAGGTGTACTCAGTCCCCAACTCCTTGCATGTCTTCTCAAAGACAGGATGTTGGTCTTGCGGAGGTTTCTGAGCACCTTTTGCCTCTTGTCAATGCTCATCAGCAGATAGTACTCGTGGGCTTTCAATATTTCTGATGTGTTCTTCATAACTGCAGATCTTGACAGTCAAGGCAGCAGTTTGAGCCTGCAAGGAGCTGGTGTCCTTCAGGTTTTCCATGACCTTGCTCATCAACTGCTCTTTCTTGATTTTTAGCATCTCTTTCTTTTTGGCCATTTCCAAAGATAGGAGTCTTTTCACAACATCATCAATCTCAATTCCAGGGACATTCTGGTAGTCCTTCAGCAGCATGGGAAGGGGCGGGTCATCTTCTTGGCTTTGCTGGACTGGTTTCTGGGTGGCATATCTACAGGTGGTCTGGAGGATAAGACCTCCAGGACTTGAGGTCCCACTGGATTGAGAGAAGCATGGCCCACCCTCTGCCCCACAGCCCGAGGACTGGGGCTGTGTCACTGCCTGGGTTTGAATCGAACTCAGCACCCTCCACGCCGCCCTCAGCGTGGTGACTTCTGACCCTCCGAAATTTCATTACATTTCTTGATTCATGAAGATTTAGGCTTCACTTAACCCCATCCAATCTCATTTTATGGACAACAAAATTGCAGCCGAGAGAAGTTTAATGACTCCCCCAAGGCTAGCAAACCTAGTTCTCCAGCACAGGATGAATACAAACATAGCCCTCCTTTCTCTCCCATGGGGTGCTTTACTGATAATACCTATTTGCTCATTTTTTGGTTTCTTCAAACTCTAGGTTGAATTCTTTCAAGTCCCAAGCCTGTGAATTAAATTATTTTTGTGAATTGAATCAATGAGTTACAACAAACTACTTCCTAGAAAAGCAAGCATTCTACAAGTGCCCCAAACTTTCCCCAGTTCCGTACATGTTCAATATTTCCAGATTTCTCTCTTACAGTGTTGATTAGAGCTGTGACAAAGGCAAGAGGGTAAGACTCAAACACCTACAAACTCAACTTCAAAAAGCCTATTTTAAGAGTACAGTTAAGGTGGCAAATATTAAACATGCTGACTGTTGCAGTTTGATGATTAATGCCACTGATAATAACCAACATGTTTTATTGCATAACTGATAACTTGCTCACACAACAAAGACACTCAGATTCTCTAAACTATTCAACATGCCCCAAACTAAATGCCAGTATTTGTTTTTATAGTTTTTGTAATCTCACCTGCTAAGACCCTTATCTTCATAAAACCTCTGAGTTCCTGAATAAATATTGTGCCACATATTTAAATCTTCCGGGGGATTTGATGCAAGTGGTTGCTGGATTTTACGTCTCAGAAGCTCATATCTGAAGCAAAAGAAAAGCAGAAACATCAGGATTATCTCACCTAATATTATTACCAAAATTCAGGTTGTCCCATGGTACGAGCATGTGGTGTGTATGTATAAACATAAAGAAAACATCTTAATATTCTTTTTTTCCTGATAATCATTTTTTTCTGGCACAAATGTCATCTTTGTAGCTAAGTGGAACAATTAGCTCCATTTACATTTTACTATTATCAATAAAATGATGACATTTAGATTTCTTCTATGTCAGATTTACCAAAACTTTATTGTCAGTTTCAAAGTACAAAAACTTATAAAGTTAGTGACTTCCTGAGACTTCTACCACCAATATTTTATAAACAATGAGAATATTATCGACTTCATAGTCTTGGCTAAATGTCAAGTTGTTATAGAGCCATTTTAGAATCACAATTCTTTTCTTTCATCTATATTCCTGACCACATGCTTTACAAGTTTCCAAATAGTAATAGCATACCAAAGAATTATTGGCTAATGCTTTGGAATTTTGAGGTATATTTGTGCAAATGTGTCATTTAGAACATGCATCAAACTTGCTTACCATATAGTAAGAATATACTTTGAGAGAGGAGCTAAGATGGCAGAGGAATAGGATGGGGAGACCACTTTCTCCCCTACAAATTCATCAAAAGAACATTTGAACACTGAGCAAACTTCACAAAACAACTTCTGATTGCTAGCAGAGGACAGCAGGCGCCCAGAAAAGCAGCCCATCATCTTCGAAAGAGGGTAGGACAAAATACAAAAGATAAAAAGAGAGACAAAAGAGCTAGGGATGGAGATCCGTCCTGGGAAGGGAGGTGTAATAGAGGAAGTTTCCAAACACCAGGAAACCCTCTCACAGGTGGGTCTGGGGGAAGTTTTTGAATCTCGGAGGGCAACCTAACTGGGAGGAAAAACAAATAAAACCCACAGATTACATGCCTAAAAGCAACTCCCAGCAGAAGAGTACCCCAGACACCCGCATCCGCCACCAGCAAGTGGGGATGGAACAGAGAGGAGCAGGCAGCATTGCTTAGGGTAAGGACCGGGCCTGAGTGCCCTGAGGGCAATCGGAGGGAGCTAACGTGAGACAGCAACTTAAACTGTGGGATAACAAGAGAGAGAGAGAGAGAGAAAATTAACCGGCCCGAACACACTGTCGGCAGGCCGCAGAACAAAGGGACTGAGCAATTCCAGAGAAGAGCTAGCCGGCGGCAGAGCGGCCCATCCCCCGCCGGAGGCAGGAGGCAGGGGGGAGGGGAAAGGGGCAAACTCGGCCCCAGAGATGGCACCCCCTACCAAACTGCAAACAGGCTCCCAGTTTCTAACCAAAGACTTCCTGAGATTCTGGATGGTTGACATCTGCCAGGAGGGTCTCGGCTAGAGACTAGCTCCCCAGCAGAGACACAAGGCGCACTGACCAGCGCGCGGAAACTGAGGCTGGGACCGCGGAGGGGAGAGGGCGCGCCGCACCTGGGGAGAGTGTGCTGGACAAGCTCCTGGCTGCCTGAGCTGCTTGGCCGGGGAAGGCACAAAACGCAGGCCCAACGGAGTCTGCGCTTTTGTGGAGGACCCCAAAACTGGAACCGCACACAATGCAGGGCCTGCTCCATATAGAGCAGCCCGGAGCCTGAGCAGTGTAGACGGGGAGAGCACACACCCGTGAGCGGGGCAAACCCAGTGTGGCCGGAACACTGAGAGTGCTCCCCACACACAGTGATATCTGCCTGCAGCGCCCCTCCCTCCCCGCAGCGCGACTGAACCAGCGAACCTAAAAAAGAGACCACGTCCGCCCGCCTGCGTCAGGGCGGAAATTATACACTGAAGAGACCGGCAAACAGAAGCCGAATAAACAAAGGGAACCACTTCAGAAGGAACCGGTGCAACAGATTAAAATCCCTGTAGGTAACAATGACTACACCAGAAGGGGCCTATAGGTATCGAGAAGTGTAAGCTGGAGCAAGGAGCTATCTGAAACTGAACCGAACCCACACTGACCACAACAGCTCCAGAGAAATTCCTAGATATATTTTTACTTTTTTTTTTAATTAAAAAAAATTTTTCTTTTCTTTTCTTTTCTTTCTTTTTTAAAATTTTTTTCTTTTATTTTCTCTTAAAATTCCCTATTACTTCTCCATTACTCCTTAACTTTCATATTCATTTTCATATATTTTTACTATTTTTTAATTAAAAAACATTTTTTTCTTTTTAATTTTTTCTCTTATTTTCTTTTAAAGTCCTCTATTACTCCTTAATTTTCATTTTCATTTCACTATAACCTTGAAAAAAAAAAGAGGCCCTATTTTTAAACCGAACTTCATATATATTTCTAAAATTTTTTTGTGTTTTTGTTTTTAATATTGTATTTTTAAGAGTCTAACCTCTACTCTAGATTTTTAATCTTTGTTTTTCAGTATTTGATATCAATTTTGGACACTTAAGAATCCAATATTCAGTACCCATTTTTACTCAGGAGTGTGTTGATTACTCTCTCCCACTTTTGACTCTCCGTTTTCTCCCTCAGATCACCTCTATTTTCTCCCTCCCCCTTCTCTTCCCAATCCAATTCTGTGAATCTCTGTGGGTGTCTGGGCTATGGAGAACACTTAGGGAACAGAGAATTGCGTAGATCTGTCTCTCTCCTCTTGAGTCCCCCTTTTTCTCCTCCTGCTCATCTCTATCTCCCTCCTCCCTCTCCTCTTCTTCATGTAACTCTGTGAACCTCTCTGGGTGTCCCTAACGGGGGAGAATCTTTTCACCATTAACCTGGAAGCTTTAATATCAGTGCTGTATAGTTGGAGAAGTCTTGAGGCTACTGGAAGAATAAGACTGAAATCCAGAGGCAGGAAACTTAAGCCCAAAACCTGAGAACACCAGAAAACTCCTGACTACAGGGAACATGAAGTAATAAGAGGTCACCCAAAAGCCTCCATACCTACACTGAAACCAACAACCACCCAAGAGCCAATAAGTTCCAGAGCAAGACATACCACACAAATTCTCCAGCAATGCAGGAACATAGCCCTGAGTGTCAACATACAGGCTGCCCAAAGTCACACCTAACACATAGATCCATCTCAAAACTCACGACTGGACACTCCATTGCACTCCAGAGAGAAGAAATCCAGTTCCATGCACCAGAACACTGACGCAAGCGTCCCTAACCAGGAAACCTTGACAAGCCAATCGTCCAACCCCACCCACTGGGAGAAACCTCCACAATAAAAAGAAACCACAGACCACCAGAATACAGAAAGCCCACTCCAGACACAGCCATCTAAACAAGATGAAAAGGCAGAGAAATACCCAGCAGGGAAAGGAACATGAAAAATGCCCACCAAGTCAAACAAAATAGGAGGAGATAGGGAATCTACCTGAAAAAGAATTTAGAATAATGATAATAAAAATGATCCAAAATCTTGAAAACAAAAAGGAGTTACAGATAAATAGCCTGGAGACAAAGATTGAGAAGATGCAAGAAATGTTTAATAAGGACCTAGAAGAAATAAAAAAGAGTCAATTAAAAATGAATAAATGCAATAAATGAGATCAAAAACACTCTGGAGGGAACCAACAGTAGAATAACGGAGACAGAAGATAGGATAAGTGAGGTAGAAGATAAAATGGTGGAAATAAATGAAGCAGAGGGGAAAAAAGAAAAAAGAATCAAAAGAAATGAGGACAACCTCAGGGACCTCTGGGACAATGTGAAACGCCCCAACATTCGAATCATAGGAGGCCCAGAAGAAGAAGACAAAAAGAAAGGCCATGAGAAAATACTCGAGGAGATAATAGCTGAAAACTTCCCTAAAATGGGGAAGGAAATAGTTACATAGGCCCAAGAAACCCAGAGAGTCCCAAACAGGATAAACCCAAGGTGAAACACCCCAAGACACATATTAATCAAATTAACAAAGATCAAACACAAAGAACAAATATTAAAAGCAGCAAGGGAGAAACAACAAATAACACACAAAAGGATTCCCATAAGGATAACAGCTGATCTATCAATAGAAACCCTTCAGGCCAGAAGGGAATGGCAGGACATACTTCAAGTAATGAAAGAGAATAACCTACAACCTAGATTACTGTACCCAGCAAGGATCTCATTCAGATATGAAGGAGAATTCAAAAGTTTTACAGACAAGCAAAAGCTGAGAGAACTCAGCACCACCAAACCAGCTCTTCAACAAATGCTAAAGGATCTTCTCTAGACAGGAAACACAGAAAGGTTGTATAAACGTGAACCCAAAACAACAAAGTAAATGGCAACGGGACCATACCTATCAATAATTGCCTTAAATGTAAATGGGTTGAATGCCCCAACCAAAAGACAAAGACTGGCTGAATAGATAGAAAAACAAGACCCCTATATATGCTGTCTACAAGAGACCCAGCTCAAAACAAGGGACACAAACAGACTGAAAGTGAGGGGCTGGAAAAAAATATTTCACGCAAATGGAGACCAAAAGAAAGCAGGAGTGCAATACATGTATCAGATAAAATAGACTTTAAAATAAAGGCTGTGAAAAGAGACAAAGAAGGACACTACATAATGATCAAAGGATCAATCCAAGAAGAAGATATAACAATTATAAATACATATGCACCCAACATAGGAGCACCACAATATGTAAGGCAAATGCTAATGAGTATGAAATGGGAAATTAACAGTAACACAATAATTGTGGGAGACTTTAATACCCCACTCACAACTATGGATAGATCAACTAAACAGAAAATTAACAAGGAAACACAAACTTTAAATGACACAATGGACCAGCTAGACCTAATTGATATCTATAGGACATTTCACCCCAAAACAATCAATTTCACCTTTTTCTCAAGTGCACATGGAACCTTCTCCAGAATAGATCACATCCTGGGCCATAAATCTAGCCTTGGGAAATTCAAAAAAATTGAAATCATTCCAGTCATCTTTTCTGACCACAGTGCAGTAGGATTAGATCTCAATTACAGGAAAAAAAATTATTAAAAATTCAAACATATGGAGGCTAAATAACACACTTCTGAATAACCAACAAATCATAGAAGAAATCAAGAAAGAAATCAAAATATGTATAGAAACGAATGAAAATGAAAACACAACAACCCAAACCTATGGGACACTGTAAAAGCAGTGCTAAGGGGAAGGTTCATAGCATTACAGGCTTACCTCAAGAAATAAGAAAAAAGTCAAATAAATAACCTAACTCTATGCCTAAAGCAACTAGAGAAGGAAGAAATGAAGAACCCCAGGGTTAGTAGAAGGAAATAAATCTTAAAAATTAGGACAGAAATAAATGCAAAAGGAACTAAAGAGACCATAGCAAAAATCAACAATGCTAAAAGCTGGTTTTTTGAAAAAATAACCAAAATCTACAAACCGTTAGTAAGACTCATTAAGAAACAAAGGGAGAAGAACCAAATTAACAAAATTAGAAATGAAAATGGAGATATCACAACAGACAATACAAAAATACAAAGGATCATAAGAGACTACTACCAGCAGCTCTATGCCAATAAAATGGACAACTTGGAAGAAATGGACAAATCCTTAGAAAAGTATAACTTTCCAAAACTGAACCAGAAAAAAATAGAAGATCCTAACAGACCCATCACAAGCAAGAAAATCGAAACTGTAATCAGAAATCTTCCAGCAAACAAAAGCCCAGGACCAGATGGCTTCACAGCTGAATTCTACCAAAAATTTAGAGAAGAGCTAACACCTATCTTACTCAAACTCTTCCAGAAAATTGCAGATGAAGGTAAGCTTCCAAACTCATTCTATGAGGCCACCATCACCCTAATTCCAAAACCAGACAAAGATGCCACAAAAAAAGAAAACTACAGGCCAATATCACTGATGAACATAGATGCAAAAATCCTTAACAAATTCTAGCAAACAGAATCCAACAACATATTAAAAAAATCATACACCATGACCAAGTGGGCTTTATCCCAGGAATGCAAGGATTCTTTAATATCTGCAAATCAATCAATGTAATACACCACATTAACAAATTGAAAGATAAAAACCATATGATTATTTCAATAGATGCAGAAAAAGCCTTTGACAAAATTCAACATCCATTTATGTTTAAAACTCTCCAGAAAGCAGGAATAGAAGGAACATACCTCAACGTAATAAAAGCTATATATGACAAACCCACAGAAAGCATTACCCTCAATGGTGAAAAATTGAAAGCATTTCCCCTAAAATGAGGAACAAGACAAGGGTGCCCACTCTCACCACTACTATTCAACATAGTTTTGGAAGTTTTGGCCACAGCAATCAGAGCAGAAAAAGAAGTAAAAGGAATCCAGATAGGAAAAGAAGAAGTGAAACTCTCGCTGTTTGCAGATGACATGATCCTCTACATAGAAAACCCTAAAGACTCTACCAGAAAATTACTAGAGCTAATCAATGAATATAGTAAAGTTGCAGGATATAAAATTAACACACAGAAATCCCTTGCATTCCTATATACTAACAATGAAAAAACAGAAAGAGAAATTAAGGAAACAATACCATTCACCATTGCAACAAAAAGAATAAAATACTTAGGAGTATATCTACCTAAAGAAACAAAAGACCTATACATAGAAAACTATAAAACACTGATGAAAGAAATCAAAGAGGACACAAACAGATGGAGAAACATACCGTGTTCATGGATTGGAAGAATCAATATTGTCAAAATGGCTATTCTACCCAAAGCAATCTATAGATTCAATGCAATCCCTATCAAAGCTAACCAATAGGTATTTTCACAGAACTAGAATAAAAATTTCACAATTTGTATGGAAATACAAGAAACCTCGAATAGCCAAAGTAATCTTGAGAAAGAAGAATGGAACTGGAGGAAACAACCTGCCTGACTTCAGGCTCTACTACAAAGCCACAGTCATCAAGACAGTATGGTACTGGCACAAAGACAGAAATATAGATCAATGGAACAGAATAGAAAGCCCAGAGATAAATCCACGAACCTATGGACACCTTATCTTTGACAAAGGAGGCAAGGATATACAATGGAAAAAAGACAACCTCTTTAACAAGTGGTGCTGGGAAAACTGGTCAACCACTTGTAAAAGAATGAAACTAGAACACTTTCTAACACCATACACAAAAATAAACTCAAAATGGATTAAAGATCTAAATGTAAGACCAGAAACTATAAAACTTCCTAGAGGAGAACATAGGCAAAACACTCTCCGACATAAATCACAGCAAGATCCTCTATGACCCACCTCCCAGAATATTGGAAATAAAAGCAAAAATAAACAAATGGGACCTAATGAAACTTAAAAGCTTTTGCACAACAAAGGAAACTATAAGCAAGGTGAAAAGACAGCCCTCAGAATGGGAGAAAATTATAGCAAATGAAGCAACAGAGAAGGGATTAATCTCAAAAATATACAAGCACTCCTGCAGCTCAATTCCAGAAAAATAAGTGACCCAATCAAAAAATGGGCCAAAGAACTAAACAGACATTTCTCCAAAGAAGACATACAGATGGCTAACAAACACATGAAAAGATGCTCAACATCACTCATTATTAGAGAAATGCAAATCAAAACCACAATGAGGTACCATTACACGCCAGTCAGGATGGCGGCTATCCAAAAGTCTACAAGCAATAAATGCTGGAGAGGGTGTGGAGAAAAGGGAACCCTCTTACACTGTTGGTGGGAATGCAAACTAGTACAGCCACTATGGAAAACAGTGTGGAGATTTCTTAAAAAACTGGAAATAGAACTGCCACATGACCCAGCAATCCCATTTCTGGGCATACACACCGAGGAAACCAGATCTGAAAGAGACACATGCACCCCAATGTTCATCGCAGCACTGTTTAAAATAGCCAGGACATGGAAGCAACCTAGATGCCCATCAGCAGATGAATGGATAAGGAAGCTGTGGTACATATACACCATGGAATATTACTCAGCCATTAAAAAGAATCCATTTGAATCAGTTCCAATGAGATGGATGAAACTGGAGCCCATTATACAGAGTGAAGTAAGCCAGAAAGATAAAGACCAATACAGTATACTAACACATATATATGAATTTAGAAAGATGGTAACGATAACCCTATATGCAAAACAGAAAAAGAGACACAGATGTACAGAACAGACTTTTGGACTCTGTGGGAGAAGGCGAGGGTGGGATGTTTTGAGAGAATAGCATCGAAACATGTATATTATCAAGGGTGAAACAGATCACCAGCCCAGGATGGATGCATGAGACAAGTGCTCGGGGCTGGTGCACTGGGACGACCCAAAGGGATGGGGTGGGGAGGGAGGTGGGAGGGGGAATCAGGATGGGGAATACATGTAAGTCCATGGCTGATTCACGTCAATGTATGGCAAAAACCACTACAATATTGTAAAGTAATTAGCCTCCAACTAATAAAAATAAATGGAAAAAAAAAAAAGAATATACTTTGAAAATGAAGAGACGGATTGTATAGAGAATCATTAGAGAATATTGATTGTTGTTTCAAGGTTTTTTGTTCCTGTTTAGTCACTAAGTCGTGTCTTCACTCTTTTGTGATCCCATGGACCATAGCCTGCCAAGATCCTCTGTCCATGTGACTCTGCAGGCAAGAATATTGGAGTGGGTTGTCATTTCCTTCTCCAGGGCATGTTCCTGACCCAGGGGTTGAACCCCTGTCTCCTGCACTGGCAGGCAGATTCTTTATCACTGAGCCACCGGGGAAGCCCCTTCAACCATCTTTAGTTCCTAGAATATCATGATATTTTTACCATGATAAATTTTTCATGGTTCCATATGTCAAGATACACAAGATGAAACTGTATGAAAGTTATGAGTAAGGCTGACACAGAGTATGTGGGAGAGGAAAGGATTGGGAACCTGAGGTTAGCAGATGCAAACTATTATACCTAAATTGGATAAACAACCAGGTCCTACTGTATAGCACAGGAAACTATATTCAATATCCTGAGATAAACCACAATGGAAAATCATATAAAAAAGCATATATATATATGAATAACTTAATCACTTTGCAGTCAGCAGAAATTAACAAAACATGATAAATCTACTCTAGTTCAATAAAAAAAAGTCACAAATATGAATATCCAATAAGAAATTAGTTCTATGTTCATATGTGAGGAAGAGCCTCCTCCCTTCCTTCCTGGAGAGAGAAGATCACAACAAAATACAAAAGCATCATTGCTGTCTCTTACCTCACATCAGGTCCGTTTGGCCTGGATGGTGGCTGCCAGGAAATCCCAACATATGATTCACTTAGTGGAACCACGGACAATGGGCCAAGATCCTGCGGCAGGGCAGGAGGGGTGGTCACGTGGGTAGGGAAGCTCTCTGTGCACCCCCCTAGATACCCGTTACCCCCTGAGCAAGCCACAATGGTGACGGAGTAATTAGTGAAAGGAATCAGATGAGTAACAACATAACTTAACACAGAAGAAGTAACATTGGTGATGGTGATGTGAGGGTCAGGCATGCGGATCTCATAGTTAAGGATGTCTCCATTCAGGATGAGTGGGGGCTTCCAAGTGACCTGAAATAAAAGAAAAATTAGAACCAATGTGACAACATAGGAACAGAGCAATTGCGGAGGTTCACAGGGCCCGGCGTTTTGCCCTGTCTTGTTTTCAGTTAAGTCACTGTAGAAATACCCACTTTTGACTCAGCCCTTTACACTAGACAGTAATGAAGAGTTTTTAGATCAATTAGCAGTCCACCAGGAACTAAATGAGATGCAGTTTCCTGGGTTGGGCTGTTAGTCTGGAGACTTTCTAAGACTGTCAGACTAATACACACCTCAGTGATTCATCTCCACCACGGGTGTCCGGAAAGACGCAGAGCACACACATGGAGAGAATTCACACATCCACACGCATCAGTGGGGCAGCAGCAGGATTTGAGAGTGTCCTTCTTTATAACTCAATTAGACGAAATATCAGAATTCCTTGTTTTGCATTATAAGTGTGTATTCTAAACATGTCACTATTCTTTTTTTGGATGGTGGTGGTGGGAGTGCAGAACTCATTCTTTGCATCTTCTGAGAAAGTGAAATTGAGCTTCTGAATCTCACTAGTGCATAATGTAGCAAGTAACAGCAATAACAACATATCCTTTTCGCAAAGAGAAGAAATGTGTGGAAAGCTTTAAAAAAAGCAAGTAAAAAATGATCCTGTTTAAGTCATAGACGTGAACGTCAGAAGAAAGAAACAATGTTTTCTAATAATGTTTAATGTTCTTTTTCTTCTCTGACTAAATATTGTAAGGGCATTGTGCTAACCCACTCATGCTCTTATAGGGGGAAAAGACCCTAGAAAAATGCACATAGGTCATTAAAAATCCATTATTTATATGCTATCCTGCTTCATCTCTTTTTTCTTGCCTTGCAATGTTCCTTAAATTTTAGAGTGTATATTTCATCTTCCAAATAGACTAAGTTTCATGAGAACAGAGCCTAAATTGTACATTTACTTAATGCCAAATACTCAGTGATGGAATTTAACAAGTAATTGCAGTCATGGCTGATGGCATTATATTTTCCTTGGCATACAGCTATTTTGATAATTTAAACAAGTTTTCCACAAAGTGATATATTGATACCTACACTTATAGTTCTATACAAAATTAAAGTTTGAAACGTGTTATAGACAAATTAGAACAGAGAATGATGAACTAAAATTTTCTGTCTTAAAGGAAAAAAGTTTCCTCTAGGAGCAATATAACCTGAGATTTTCGTAGGGTACTCTTACTAATTGCTGGAGACAAAATAGACAGATTGAGGGCAGGAGAAGAAGGGGGCAACAGAGAATGAGATGGTTGGATGGAATCACCAAATCAATGGACATGATTGAGTCTTGAGTAAGCTCTGGGAGGTAGTGAAGGACAGGGAAGCCTGGTGGGCTATAGTCCATGGGGTCGCCAACAGTTGGACATGACTGAGTGACTAAACAACATGTCATTTGGGCAGCTGCTTGATGATTACAGTCCTAATTTATAATTAACAAGGACTTGGCATCTACTGAAATTTTACTACATGGCTTGAAATCATTGCTGATTTTAAAAACTTCTAGGAGAAGAGAGTTCCAAAATGTGCTGGTGAAGACAAGTTTTAGATGTGTTCCTTATGAGCACAGAGGATTTGCCTGGATGGAGGAGAGATCAAAGAGGCCTAAATTAAGCAAAGTTTATAAAGCAGACATAGGATTCTATTTATTTTGGTGGTACAGTGTTCTTTGTGGGCTCAAGAAATGAGTCAAGGTCAAACTTACAGGGCTTCCTGTTACTTGCAAATAAAAAATGGAAGGGTTATCACAGCTCAGTTCTACCTGACACACATGTGGAATGCCACTTGCCTCTGGAACTAGAATATTCTGAAAGTTCAGGTCAAGGCTTGGCAGTCCTTGAAAGAATTCAAACTTCAGATGCAGTCTGTGTTCGCAGTTGAGCTGAGAGTGAATTGATTTGGAACTCGGTTATTGAGGCTAAGAAAACACTCATAAAATAAAAATCTGCATAAGATATCAACCTGCAGAGATTAAGAGATGTGATGTAATGACTCTGAAGACAGTCATTTGAAAAGCTGAAAAATCCCTGTGTTTTCTACTATAAATGTTTGCATCCAGAAATTTGCTATTTTTCTCACTTAAAAAGTTAAAGACTTAGGAAGATATGTCTTTTTGACAGTACTGAGTTAGAAGACATGAGTCTACTTCCACAGAAAGTTTTTAGAAGGAATTTAGAGCAAGGTGGAGAAGGCCATTGTCATTATAGTGAGTAGGCTAACAGAAATGGTATCTAATTTGATCATCCTCTTGAAAACATCCTGGAGCTATTACTAAAAATAAATGTGACCAAGCTTTTTAAGGAGCCAGTTAGTGAAATATTGGATTCTATTCTTTCCAATTCTTAAGACTACTTTATTATAGTGTGGCCAAAATATGTGAGATTAAAACTTTCAATTTAAATTCCCATAGCCTTTTATTTATCTATTGCTCATATGAAGGATTATAAAATATTGTTGCAGCCCCCAAAAGTCAGACTAAGGACCATGTTCCTGGCTTAATAAGCAAAAGATGTTCTGCAAAAGAAGACTTTTACACTGAAAATTTTAAAATAAAGTGTCATTTATGGCTTAGAATAAAATGTTTATTTTAGAGATGCTTTATTGATGACAATAGTTTCTTTAATTTGTGTGGTTCTTAATTGCTTGGATTTCCATTTCTCTGTTTATTTACTATATATTTTCATAAGATAGGACAGGTGGGTAGGTGTTTAAGGAACTACTGACTTTAACCTACTCAATCAGATCTCTGAAGTGTGGCCCTAAACAATTAAGGCACCTGCATGATCCCGGTCGTCAACAAAAATTTATGAAGGTGGTTTAGTTGATTGGCTTCAGGCTTGAAAAAAGTAACACACAAACAATGTAATTTACTTCTAATTTCTTTAACTCCATCAAATCACATTTTAAAACTACACATAGCTAACATATATAAAATAGATAGACAGTGGGAATTTGCTATATGTCTCAGGGGACTCAAGTCAGGGCTCTGTGACAACCTAGAGGGGTGGGCTAGGATGGGAGGTGGGTGGGAAGCTCAAGAGGAAGGGAACATATGTGTACCTATGACTGATCCATGGCGATCTACAGCAGAAACCAACACTATTGCAGTTATCCTTCAAATAAAAATAAAGAAAAAAAGAACTTTACGAATAAGAGTTTTTACAAAGATCGATATAATGGGCTGAGACTGGGCTAAGAGTAAGTATGCTTGTTCAATTTGCTAATATTTTATTCTATTTAGAAGTTTTGGATCTATAGCATAATTCTAAATTAGAGCTTGATTAAACCCTCTTTTACAGGTTTTGGTATTTTTTACCAACTTTATATGATGAAATGCATTTTCTTAAACGAATAAATGCAACACCAAAGTGTGTGGCTTTCACTTTTTCAGATAACACAACCTCTTTGACATTAAATGTTGTTTTCCTTATAATCAAATAAGATATTAATAATATGATGTGCAAGTTTCCCCTTTTTCTTTTTTAAAATTTTATTGAAGTACAGTTGATTTGCAATGCTGTGCTAATTTCTGCTATATAGCAAAGTGATTCAGTTATTCATATATATATATACACACACATATATATATTTTATATTCTTTTCCATTATGGTTTATTATAGGATATTGAATATAATTCCCTATGTAGGACCTTGTTGTTATGCAACTTTCCCTTCTTAAGGCTCATATCTATGCCAAGTCATAGCTCATCTTTTTACGCTTATTAAGATGTTACTTTGGGTTATTTTCCAGTTGGCCTAAGTATGTGAAGTTTCCTTGTTTTCCCTATTAGACTGCAAGTTCTTATAGGAGGAAAGGTGGTGAAAAGACCAGATGGTGCAAAATGGTAAGAACTAGAGTGAAATACCAGTCCAGTTCCTGTATTATCTCTCAATCAACTGGTAGTCTTTATTCCTCTTAACCTGACTTGTTTTTCCCCCAAGTTTTTTTTTTTCCATTTCTGAGCATTTTATTTATTTATATTGTTTTGTCTAAAATGTACACTCCATGAAGGTAAAGATTTTGTCTTGGTCTTACTGTGTCCTCAGTGCCTAACAGAGGCACTCATTAAGATGTGTAGATGCTCAATAAATGTTGGTAGAACTGAAATTATTATTGTCAATAATATTATTGACAATTTTGCTCATCCTAATATTTAGAATGATTCCATATGGTAAATGTTGAATGAACCTTTTAGCCTATATATTAAAGACCATGCTTCTGTTTCTCAGATTTTATCCATCTGCAATTTTAATTTTCAAATCTTATCTTTTATAAAAAGAAATCACAGTACTGTTGTCACACTGCCTGTTTACCAGATAAGCAGTGTCATTAGAACACCTATTCTGGCAATCTGAAGATCTTTCTGAACCTTTCTGAAGGTGAGCAAATAATTCTGAAGCATAAATATGTTGTTTTAATATTATTTAAATACATATAGTCCAATACTAGATTCAGCTAAATAATCCTGATGACTCTCTTCATTGATAATTTTTGATTTTCTAGTTATAAAGTAAGGATTAGTAACAGGTATGAATTTTTTAAAAAATGAGCACTAGTGTACTTTGTCTGTATATTCTAAGCACCTTCTTAGAGACTTTTAGATTCCAGGCCTGGTGAGTGTCTGTGAGATTCTGCTCTCAAACCAAGCTAAATCGTACTTTAGCAGGTTGACAAGCCATGCACATTGTTTAACATTCTTGGATGAGGTTACAAAATCAAAAGAGGAAGGGAAAAAAAAGGATGAATGAAAAAGCCAGGCAGCTTACTTTGAATACTTTTGATCATCATTTATAAATGCTGAATCACATAGAATTATGCACTGAGCTATTACTTTTCTGAAAATATTTGTCATCTTTCGGATTTGCCTAGCTATTAAATCTTTGTTAGAAAGAATCTAGAAAAAACGTCCATTACCTAGCTTTGCCTTTGTGAAGGACTCTGCTTATGCCACATCATATTGATTGGTACTGCTACCGAAGTTTTGCAAAATTCCCTTAGGATTAAAAAGAAAAGTCATTTCTGGAATGATTAATAACTCTAGGTTTGTTTGGGGTTTTCCTTTGGTTTGTTCTGCTTTTCCTTTGAATGAAGAACAATTCTTAAGATTGCCCAATTCATATAGTAAACACCATACATCATGTCCTTCAAATTGATTTCCTTTTGATGTTTTATCAACAGAATTCTATACATTTGAGATGTTTCTATCAAGAAGCTGTGTTGCTTTGACCAATCTCCTGCGTAAACTCATGAAGGCAGACTTTGAAACACAGATTTTAGTATGTAGGTTCAATTAAATTTCTTCAATGATTTACACTATTTCGCATCACCCAGTGTTTGCTTTTCGTAGGCACGAGAGAACACACAACAGCGATTCAAGTAATAATTTCAACAGATGAACTTTGCTGTTATGCAAATGTCCTTTGTTTTGTGCTCTGGCGAGCAAGCTGCTGCACCAATGCTTTTGGCAGTAGTACAAGACTGAATCCATGGAAGCATGTGTGTATTTACACAAAAGAGGCTTCTAAGCTACAAAACTCCCTCCTGTTTGGTTACACTAATTTCCCTTGAATGAAGTTTGTATGCAAGCCAAAACAATGGTAGTTATCCTAGCCTCTAGAGTTCATTCCCAGCAGAATGAAGTGAATAATTGAACAGTTCCTAAATAGCCCCGTAATCTGCTATTTTTCTTTCTTTCCCCCATCCTCTTGATTCTTTGATCATTAAAAAAAAAAAAATCAGAATATTGGTAATTGGAACTTTTGTTAATACACTAATCCCTTCCCCCCGCATTTCCCCACCTCTTCTCATTTTCTGATCTATTTAGATCTGACGTGGTGGTTAAGCTAAGCATCCCAGGGTGGCATTCAAAGGATTTCAGGTGTGTGCGGCAAATGGAAGCGTCTCAACAATATAATTAAGGGGATTCAGGGAGAAATGAAAAACTGACATCAAATTCGAGAGAGTTTGGGCCAAAGGCCAAAAACCCAGTTTCTCCAGTGATTGCCTAAAACAACACATGTGTGCGTTTTGTCAGTAGATGGCTCTGTTTAACACGGAGTCAATGCAGGGTACATTCCTAGTCTGCAGAGCAGACACTTAGCTTCTTACCTTGGCTGCGTTGGGTCCTAACACATCCACCTCGGGGGGCTGCACCCCAGCAGGTCGCGAGGGTCTCGTGGTCACTTCTGCCCAATCACTGCTGTTTGTCCCTCCATCAGCAGTGCTCATTAGCACTCGATACTCATATTTTGTCCACGGACTAAGAGCAGAAGTCTTGTCTATAAACCTCCTGGGATGACTTCCCGGGAGAGTCACCAGGGTGGTGACTGCCTCCTTCCCTTGGACCCTTCTCTGGATGGCGGAGTTCTCCACCAGGCCGTTGGGATGGGTAGGGGGTTGCCAAGATATGATCACAGATGTTGGGGTATCAGAGAACAGCTCTGGACTCAGGATACCTTCTGGTGCATCTGGGAGTGTCCAAACGGTCTGGGAATCTGCTGACAGGGAACACCCTTTTGAAGTACAAGCTTCTACTTGAAACGTGTAGGCCGTATATGGGCGTAAATGGGTCACTGTGCCATTAGTGACATTTCCAGAAGTTTTCAAGCTGAGGCGGCCATGTTGGTAAATGTTATAATGGGTAATGAGCCCGTTGCACTTTAAAGGATGCTGCCAGGTGACCAGTATCATTCTCGACTTCTTGTCCAGAATAATTGGAGGGTCTATAGGTCCAGGTTCTATAAAGTAGAAAGTAAGTAGTGATACGTCTTGGAAACTTCCCACCCCTCAGAACAGAACTAAAATCAGTGATCACTCTCCTCCCAGAATATGAAACTGGACACAGTAAAGGCCATTGGGTAAGTGGCCAAGTGTCATATAGGCAAGGCTCATGACTGCTTTCCTCTTAAATGTGTAAGATGCACTTGTTGAACATTATTGAATTCAATTGCCATTTGCTCTTGTAAGATAACTTTATTAAATCATTTCTTTTGATTAAAACTAAGGATTCCCCAACATCACGAAGACTCTTCTGAAATAAAGACCTTAGGAGAGAAAGACACAAGAGGGCAGCTGTAACCAAATTTCACAACTTACGCCCCATTTTTCTGGAACTCTGGTAACTCATTATAATCAATAACACTATCATAACAAACCTGTATATTTTATAGCCCAGTAAAACCCTTCAGCATCTCTCATTATATATTCCATATTATCCCCGGGTCTGTTTATCATTCTAATCCATGTTTTGCAATTTATCTACTCCCTGTTAATATTATAGGTGATTTTTTACTGTGACTGTGACAGAAGCTGCCGATTTAGCTCTTTCACCTACTGATAAATAAACAATGCACAGATCTGACCTTTAGGTTAACAGGTTTAATGCTTGCTCCACTCAGCACTCTAACTGATTCAATTATCATAAAGGTTCAGGAGGCTCCATGAATACTGAAAAAGGCCCACCATATGCCCGCCTAGGTGTTGTGGAGCAGCAAATATCCTGCAGCCCTCCAGAGAAATTCCTTAATTGTAAATAATTTCACCATGCGACACACTCAAGTCACCTTGAATGCAAACCCCTCAGCCTGCGGAGGCAAAGTGTTATTTAAGCTTTACTGGGCTGCGTTAAATTCTGCAATTTGAAGGGCTGTTAAGTTTTTCAATTGAAATTTCATTTAAAATGCAGGTGCTTTTTATTATATTGAGGCTTTACTGCTCTCTAGGTACAAGCAAGAACATGGTGCAATAACACAAATCTGGCTCAATCACTGATCAGTAACAGCTGTAATTCCAGAACATTTAGCATTCTTATAAACCACGGCCTGAAATCTATAAATTGCTACAACAGATCAAGAAAAATCCTATATCCCCCTTTTCTGCCCACAGCAATTTGAACATTTATGCGATTTTTCTGTGAACATTAGATTTTATGGAAAAATCTTTAAAAAAGATAGACTTGGATTTAGTAATTGTTTAAAACAGCACTGATGATGTGTGTGTGCGATTCAGTGTTATAACCAAGGTTTAAATTTTAAACGCAACCACGGCTTTGCGGAGCCAAGGACCACAATCATAGCTGGTGATAGGAGCATATTTTTACACAACATGATTCACATATTTGTCACCAACTGGACTGATGGTAGAATCATAATTACTTTTAGAGACGAAAGCTGTTACACTGCACTAACCCTGAAATCAAGCCATTTCTGACAATTTGGTAATGTACCCTATTTGAAGAGAAAAATCCTGAAAGTACAGTGATCCCGAGATGGATCACATTTTTCGTTTCAGTCTGCTGTTAGCTTTCATTCTGAAGCTTTCGTCAAACCACTGTGACATTTCTTGCTTTTGCTCCCCGGTACACAGCGGCAGTAGCAATTATTATATCAAAATAGGAATACAGATCCTTTCTTATTTATACTTGTCATCCAGATTTGGCTCTTTCCTAAAGAAAAGCAAGCGCAAGTCTTGTAAGATATCAATGTTGTTTTGTAAAACGAAATCCTCTGAGATTGGGGTCCATAAAATCAATGGTGGAGAATCGAGCCTTTCAAGTCTAACCCTAACTCACCCTTCCCTGTTCAAAAAAGAGTAATATACACTTAAAAATCAGAATATTTTTCTATTAGGGTTTTCACAGGGGTCTTGCATAATTATTCATCATATGTGCATTATCAAACTGTGAGCTTCTTCAGGGAAAAGTAACAATGATGCAGTTTGTTCTCTGTTATGATGGGGATAAACCTTTTATTTCTCTTGACTACGATGATAGTGTTATCAGGGAAACATCCAGGATAATGAGATGAACTGGCACTTCAAGCCCCTACAGAGCACAGCCTTTCCTTAAAGATGATCTCTTATCTTGGGCAAGAAGAGATGTTCAATTTCAATTGCATGATTTTTCCCCCTTAAAACCCAGAATACATTTTATTAGCTTCTCGCTCTAGCTGAGTAGGCTCCCAGCTCTTGTGGCAGGAAGGGTCCTTAAAGTCGGTGACTCAAGAGAGGATGCTGAAAGCAGCTTAATTAGCTCCTTTGGCTAAGGAAGTGTTAAAACCCGACTCCTGGCACGCTTTCAATTTAGTGCTTTAAAATGATAAGCCGAATCATCTAATTCTATATACAAATCAACCGGCGTGCCACTGCATGGTTGAAAGGGTCACCACAATTATGTAAAACATGAGTAATAACTATAATTGGGGTAGTTTGCTAATACAATAAAAAGCTCTGAACATGAGAAAAGTTATGCTCACAGCAGTAGCTATCACTTTCTAAAGTAAGAATTCATGGATGAAATGACATGAAAAAGATGGTTATAAAATTTTAATGGAATGATAAAAGGCAAAAGTCAGCCTCTCAGCTGAATTCTTAAAATCCCTATATATCACAATCAGCTCCTTAACTGTAAAATCAATGTGGAGTATAACATGTTGTCAATGCGGCTGTCACTGGAGGGGAGACTGGAAGTATGACAGCCACACAGCTCAGCTGGCGAGTGATGAAAATACAACCGTACAGCCCTTTCCATGGGTGTAATTGTTTAGAGAACTCCCCTCCTGGAGCGGGGAACGGGAGCATCCTTTCTGTTCAGATCACTGATTCATATTTCAGGCTGTTTCATTATAGCATTAATAACGGAAAGTAGTTTCATTTTGGCAAATGAAATTATCTTTTATGGGAAACGATTTCCCTCATCAGCTTCAAAAGTTCAGCCCCAGCCTAAAAGAGAGTAATGAGATTGTTCACAGAGGGGTCTGCTTATTTATTTTTATACTCAGGTGTGTATGTTGGGAAGGATGGGTGCGTGTGTGTGTGCGTATAAATGATTTGAAAGAATAAACAGTTGCAATGACACATCTGTTGTGTGTATATAATGGTTTTTAAAGTGGTTTTCACGGGTCTTCTACAAACCGTTTGCTACTAGAGTTACCCACACTCACTCACTTTTCTTGGTTTTCTCATTACTGCCTTGAAGCCGCTTTTTGCTATTTTAATTAAAAACTCACTTGGCTTAAAAGCTCTTTTTCAGTAATATTAACTCTATAACTGAATATCCTCTAAATCTGCCAGTGAATTAAAAACCAAGGTTTTACATGGTAAACCTTTACACGGCAAATACATGGACATAGATTATACACAGCAGTATGCTCTGTGCTAATTGTTTGTACAGTCTCTTGCTATTCATTGTGAAAATGTTAGCAGAAGAGTGGAGTGATGGATTCCATTCCCTCTTTAATCATGAATTCTTTTATCAATTTATTATTTATACCCCCAGATACTTCCCAAAAGGTGTTTTTTGACAGCTTATAATAAAAGACTTAAGTAATAGGACCAATAAATTAAAGATAAAGAATAATTAATCTTGTGATGATACAGAGGTAAAATCATTGTATCCCAAAACAAATATTACAAATGGGCACCGACATTTGGCATGTATGTGAATATTCAGCTTCTAGACAATTGACAAAATAGGAAAAGGGCTGTGTAACAGGGCATCATTGCTTAATAAAAGGAACATCTGAAGACTACAAGGTTGCTTCAATTAAAAGGATACAATTTATAGTCTGCAAGTAGGTGAGCTGGTATTGGGGAACTGTTTTCTCTATTTCTCCTGAGACCAGGACAGTAGAGGAAGATTAGGAAGAGTGTTTTGTCTTCTAGAATGGGGACTTGTTGTATGGTGAACGGTGGTGGATTCTTTCTTGAAAGTTTGGGGCAGAGAATGAAATGTGTGAATGTGAAAATTCATGAAGGAAGAAAAAAGTCCTAAAAGAACTAGAAGTTCCAAAATCAAAAGAGCAGTGGGCTTTATGTGCCCAAAACAGATTCAAGAATTCAAGAAGGAAATGAAGGTCAGGTGGATAGAATTTTTCATTAATTGACCCTTTCAAATGATTTTTCTTTCAAATAATTTTTCTGTTGGTCACTTTTGGCTTTTGATCTTAGGATATAAAAATAAGACTATAAAGATACTAATTTGTTTTATAAAATCTGGAAATGCAAGAACCTGGAGGGGGGGAATCTATGCAACAGGGAAATAAACTATTGTAGGGACATACATACAGAGCCACTTTGCTCTCAAAATCAGCAGAATGATTTACTTTGCATCATGGATTTTCTTTTGTGGGTAAAATAGAGACTACATCGCTGTTTGCAAGGATAAACATGTCAGCATTCAGAAGTTAATATATAAAGCAATTAGGAAACAAGTTTGGAATAGCAAAGTAAAATCATCATGCCAGCACTACTGAGACTTACTGCTCGCATTTCTTCATTAAATAAAATAAAATCTACTGATATAAATATGTGCCACCTTCATTTACAAATGTTTCTGTTTTTCTCTCACTTAGAAAACTGTTAAAATGCAGACTGACTTTAAATTCTAAAACACACTAATAAAAAGATCTTTCCCATGCAATATTAGTTGTAAAATTTAAGTACTCTTAAAGGCACAAAGACACTTATTAAGTGATTGGAATATCCCCCTCTAGAAGTACAATAGCATGATCAACTGATCACATTTCATACCACAGCTTTACTTCCCCTGTCATCAGGACTCGCTGTTCTATCCATTACAGTTTGTGAGAATAAGAAGAAAATATGTTTTCCTTTTGGAAGTCTTTCTAGATATCTGTCTTCCTTTTGAAGTAGCACATGGTTTGGGCTAGCAGAAACCTTTCTGATTAGAACACTCATTACCCCGGTCAAGACAGAATGACAGGGACAGCCAGCAGGCTGCCTCTGACCAAGGCAAGGAATGAGGATCGCCTTTGGCATTTCCTCCTCTAACATCTGCCTGTCATCCTCACCCTTCTGGTCTCATATTCAGAGGCGGACATACAGGCAGAGGATTCTACAAGCTGCCCTATCTCCTGTGTCAGTGGGCACCTCCTATAGCAATAGCTTTCCTGGCCTGGACCAATGGCGAGGAAGTAAATTTGAAATCTGATATTGATGTGAACCCCAAATAGAAATCATTCTTATTTCCCTCCTTGTGTTCTCCTCTGGGAAGGCTTTCCTGACACCCAGAGTTGTTGGGAGAAGCTCTCCTCTGAGCTTGCCCTCATCTTCGAGCACAGTACTCTATTGTCTTACTGTATCTTCCCAGCAGACAGTGGATGACTCAAGTAAAGAACTGTCCTATTCATCTTTGTAACTTTCAGTCCTTCCAGCATGGTAGGTACCCAGTTAAGATTTGCTTGCTTAAGTTTTCATAAAAGTGAAAGTGAAAGTGAAGTCACTCTGTTGTGTCTGACTCTTTGCGACCTCATGGACTGTAGCCTACCAGGTTCCACTGTCCATGGGATTCTCCAGGCAAGAGTACTGGAGTGGGTTGCCATTTCCTTCTCCAGGAGATCTTCCCGACTAAGGGATTGAACCTGGGTCTCCCGCATTGTAGGCATAGTAGACAGATGCTTTACTGCCTGAGCCACCAGGAAAGTCAGTAGTTTCATGGATTTGTTTATATGAAACTCTTTTTAATCAGTACTTTAGCAATTTGCGGCACTTGTTCTATATCAGACCAACCACCAAGCACTGGATCTACAAAGATAAATGAGACAGAACCCTAGGTCCTAAGAAATAACAATTCAGAAGGAGATATTGACGTTGCACAAGTAAATATAAACCAAAATCCTAAGGTAGAAATGAGGAGGGAAGGGTTCACAGAGAAGGTACCATTTGAACTGGGACTTGAGGGATGAGTAGAATTTTGTTTGACAACAAACGAGGCAGAAAAGTGCTCTGTTAGATATAGATTTCAATGAATGTCACAAGGTCTTTCTCTTTTACTTCAGAAGAAAGATTACTGCTTTATAAATTGCTATGAGAATCTTAAAGATGAATGAGAGGGAAAAACTGCTCAAAAATGCTAATGAAAAAAGTAAAATAGGATCCAGATACTATATCCTTTGTTCACAGTGCATTGAAAGTATGGGAAGGAAAAAACAATAAGAACTAATATAATAAGTAGATACAGTATGTTAATACTACTGAAAATCTCACTGTGTTGGTAATATATATCTTTCTATTTTTTAGCAGATTTCAGTCAAAGATCATGAACAATGAGTCTGTTAGCAAAATAATGAACACACGAGAAAATTATTTAAGTAAATCTAGAGAATAAACTAGCCAAATCCTACAAATCTTACTTAATAATGCATTTTAGGTGAATGGTTAAAAATATATATGTGGAGTTTTAAACTATAAATTTAGCAAAGTCATTCAATTTTTAGTCTTTTAAAAATATATGACAACTAAATGGTGAACTCCGGAAAAAATTTGTCTTCTCTGTTTTGTTTTGTTTTAGAGGTAGATAAGTGATTTTTAGAAAAGAATCTCATTTTCATCAGATTGACCTAATTGTTTGTGTATACAAGTTTGTTATTAAAATGACTCAAATAAAGAGATATTTCATATTTTGATCTTGGTAGCCAAGAAACTCTGGAAGAAAGCTGAATTTTACTAGTCTAGGGAATCCATATTTTTAAGGAAGAGTGAGTTATCTCATATTTTACAAAAATCTGCCTACATTTTTGTAGGCAGAAAAAGGCATGCACAGTTAAACTGAAGTTGGAGGAAAATTTCCCTTCCAGCCAACTTCGATTTTACAGCCTGCACTGCACGGAAAACAATTGTAGACACTCGAGAGAGGGACAAATAATACAATCAGAACAGACGGCTATTTCTTATTAATAGATATCAAAAAGTTTCAGCTGATGGGTAAGTGTCTTCACGTTATTAATCCCATGCTTCTAAATCTATCACAATCTTAGTGCATTTTTGTAGGCTGCAGGCATGTTGGGTACTGAGACTGCCAGAAGCATGTTAAAAAAAAAAATCATGCGTTGTTTGTATTTATCTGGTTACAAATAGTCGAACACAATACTGACCAAGTTGGCTGGAACAAACATCTTTTATTAACACAAGTTTAACTGGATTTAAAATATTCATAGGAAATGTGCATTATTATTATTTGGCATAAGCACACTAGATTTTTAAAAATGCATGGAACTGGATATTGGTGGCCCACTGATGTAAATGACAAATTATTTGGAAAAAAAAAATCTATTAAAATTCCTCACACCCCTTTCTCCATCTCTGAGAACCTGTTTTAGCATGCAAGCATTTGTTTCTCTAGCTCTAGGTCATTTTCTGCCCAGGTTTCTCTTTCTGCTTTCAGCTGTATCACAGACTTGATGAAATCACGCTCTCACAGTATCATATGAAAAACACTGCTACTGGTGACCTTTTTTTGGCACTGGAAAGTTTGAGGGCTTTGGCTGATGTGGAAAGGTGCCTACTGATAGTATGAAATTTAAATGTGGGTATGAGATGACTTCTCTGTTTCATTCTGTAAGCTGATATGTAGAATTTCTACATTGGAAACTGCACTTTGCTGAATGGGAGGTGCTGGTTAGGATCAAGTTTGAAGTGTAATCCCGGCATGGAGCTGTCAGCATGGGTAGTTTTATAATCAAGGCTTTGAAGCCTTGACAGAAAAACTGCTTCTGCCCAGTGCCAATCCCTCTGTCTTTGTCAACTCAATTGCACATCCTTTCAGAGATGGTATCCATCTCCACTGACACCCAAAATATATAGGCCATTGTCATTATGTCTAGGGGTGAGCATGCACTGTTAAGTGAACCTGGAAGGGCAAACCGGCAGTCTTTAGTCCTTTGCTGGG
Organism: Cervus canadensis; assembly: GCF_019320065.1. NCBI lineage: Eukaryota > Metazoa > Chordata > Mammalia > Artiodactyla > Cervidae > Cervus > Cervus canadensis. The sequence continues at coordinate 59,359,267 of NC_057398.1, read as the reverse complement.
GTGTGTGACTTCACAGGTGAAGCAGGAGAAGGAAGAGGTCAGTGTTTCAGAGAAAGGATCTCAATGAAAATGATGACTGGGTTTCAGGAGTTAGGACCTGCTATATAATCAAGTGTTACTAATTCTTAATGAAGGAAGATGAAGGGTAACACTATTCACTTTGATCTCAGGCCCTAAAAGCCACAGAGATGGCCAAATCTCCGTGCATGAAAATTCTAAACACTTACAGAGTCTGTAAAAGCTCTTTCATGGTAAAATGAGGCAGGAGAGAAGTTTGTTCAACAGAGGGCGCTGTGCTAACTGGGCCTTTACTGTGTCTGGGACTTAATGCACTAACTTCCTGCCTGTAGGTAGGAGAATCTGGCGCCTATTCCATAACGATCACCACGGAGGAAATATAAGTGCTGTCCCCTATCTATCGGAACAGGATTTATCGAAACAGAAATGGTGGGTGCCAAAATGAAGTCATTTCTCTCCTCTTCTAATGTGGAGCTCTATGGCGTCATCACCTCTGCAGTGGGCGAATAATTATTTTTAGTTAACCTCCATTGCATGCCATCAAGAATGCACTATCTAAGGATAGTAAAAATATTTGTTTTCAGCTGATTTAAAAACGAAATATTTCTTCAGAAACCTAGTTTGGTTGTGAGCTCTCTGGTTCAGACATCTGTATACAGTAGGTGTTCATATTGTCATATTTGCCAGAGTACATGTAATGTTCTCACTAAAAGAGGTGTAGGTACGTTGAGTGGTGCACTGATGCTTTTTGGAACATGGGTGTCATTTACTGCACTGTGCGGATAATTTACTAAATGGTACCCTTGAGAAAAAATGCCTGGATGTGTCCTTGTGAAGTACCTAGGCTGTTCCCTGGGAGTAATTACAATTTGGGAGAAATGAAGGAAGTATTATATATTATTGCTCATGTGCTTTTTTTTTTTTTTTTAAGTAAGCATTAAGGAAGGCAGATAGTTCTGATTCTATCTCATTTAAGGTCTTATTCTCACTAAAATAATATAATTAAGGATACTGTAGACATAAAAGAATCTATCTCATATACAATTGATATTGTTTCATATACTGTGCCTTTTGAGATTAATATCCAGCCTTTTGAAAGTCACTTGGGACCTGATTGGATATAGAGCTAGAATGGCAATTGGCCAACAGAGCAACATCTTCTAAGAAGCTTCTGATTAAAAGACTTGACAAGATTAACCCTAAAAACCTCATTGTTCAAAGATACAGTGTCCTCCTTCACACTGTATAGATTGATTTAATTTCTAACTTTTCTAAAAAGTTATACTTCCATATATATGCTTTTTCAAGAGGCAATTTGTATAAAACTCAATATGATAACCATGTATTTCTCTATATAACCTAGTAAAAAAAATACATATGCAAATGTAAGTCTTCCATAAAAATCTAGAAAATTCCCTGTATTGGTTGAATAAGACAATCCTAATCTATAATGACCTCTAAGCATCCTTATGAAGTAGGGTCCATATTTCATGCTTTTTTGCAGAGAACATTTGCAATACTTAGCCATAGAATAGAAGAGGATAACATTTTCCTTTCAGGACACCTAGGTTTGCGCTGAAGGACTGCATGGGGCCATATCATAATTTACTGTGAATTATGTCTTCCTGTTGGTAGGCCTAACTCTCCAACCCTCCAAACCCACATTTTTCTTCTTTCTGGAGACTCTCACCATGCTGGTCCTGGAAAAGATTACTGTCACTCAATATCAAGAGAATACAGGAGGCTTATTTCTTTGTTTTGGAAAAAATTAAAGACTTTAAGATGTTCTAAAGCAGAAGATATTTGGCTGTGTGTTTTTCAGACCACTTACTGTCCTCTGCGGTGATGAACAGAATCCAAGAGCTATGGGCACTGCCAAATCCATTGGAGGCAACCAACCGAAATTCATACTCCGTGTACGGTTGGAGATCTCTCACTTCATAGTTTAACGATGCAGAAGGATTGGAAAATAGCCTATATGAGGAATGAAATCCTAAAATTAGGAAGGCTGAGACATTCAAAGAAATTTTTTAAAAAGTAAAATCTTATTGGAAAGAATTTTCAGGGGATGTCAATGTACCTCTCAGTTCTGCAATTTTCTGTCATCTTGTGATATCTCTTTTAAAATAAGTAGCTATTTGGCTAAGGGTTTGTATAATTCCATTTATATGAAATGGAAATTCTAGCAGTATGGAGTAAATTCTAGTCTTGAGACTGATGCCACGTGGAATTTGTGGAATAAGTATTGTAATTTTGTAGCCATAGTTAGGCAGCAGTTTTTGTGGGGTTCTGGTATATGCCTGCTTTTGACATATACATGCATTCATGAAAAGGCTGAAGGAATCTTATTTTAAGCCTCTATAAATTAAAAATAGATACTTAGGCAAAGCAAATAATTATCTCCTAGGGTACTGCTTGGGTTTGGGGTGTGTGTGTATGTGTTTATTGGATCTTTTAAAAGGGGGCCTTTATTTGTTGCAAATGAGAACTGACCTACCTATTGTTACCAAGTTAAGGTAAAGTGAATTAATGGCTAAACTGTATAACCCAGATGACACAAGGATGGACAAGTAGAATGCTCACTCTAGAAACCCATGGGTGGAGTGGCCAGGCCTCATCTGGAGTTGGTATCTGGGAGAGCCGGGGGCGTTGTTCCGAGCTGGTGTAGACCAGACAACCTGAAGACTGGTTGGAGTGGCAGATGAAAGCCTCGGAGGCAGCACGCCATCTGGAGCTGTCGAAACACAGGGATGAATTAGAGCAGAGCAAACTGGAGAACATATGCTGGATGGAATCGAGATGCTCCATATACTGGAAAAACTGTTCCTCAGGATCAGCAGCAATGTTAAACATGGTCCATTTAATTTAACATTTTCATTCCTGAACTACTGTACTTCCTCATTCTTCATTTCAACACAATTACACGAGTATTTCCATCTTAAAAGCCAGCCCCCAAAGAGCAAGACGAATACATAGCACATCCCCACGTGTACTTCTGTTTCTCTAATTGAAAACATGGAGGGGATTTAGTGAAGCAAATATTAAAATACCTTTTTTAAATTAACTCTTTGCTCAACAATCAAGCAGCTGAACAGTGGAAGGAGTCCAGACCTTTTATTTCTTCCACTGATGTCACCATTGTCTCTTTAATCATACCACGATCACAAAGACAATCAACTTTTTTTTCTGAGGAAGGTTTATTAAAAATTTTATTTTTCTACAATGAAAGTAGCACATTCCAGTCTTAATTCTTATTTATGAAAATGTAAAAACTAACCTTTTTTCTCCATGTATTGTATACTCAATTGCCCCTTCTCACAGTGATGCTGCCTTTATTCAAATATGTTACAAGTTGGGACACAGACATTTTCTAGTCTAGTTGAATTTGGCAAATTATTCCTGAATTCAGGATACTAGTTTGATAAAACCTAGCAGGGAAATCTATCTGGATAGTTCTAGAAGGCCTAACAGAAATAAGTGAAGCCTATTCTATTAAAAATTAAATTAAAAAACAAACAAGAAGATTCTGGTTATTAATTTTTCCAATAGGTATAACTTGAATGAACCTATCATATCAGAGTGTGTTCCAAAGCTTGTCAGAAACTCTAAAGCAAATCAAGCACAGCTCAATGCCTTTGTGAAAATCACCAGACAACTCTGAGCTTATGTTTCTTGTCTTTAAAATGGGTGTTACACTTTGCCTTTTCAGGATGTTTGTGAAGATCAAAGAAATGTAAATAATCACCTTTTTTGAGGTCCTGGTAATTATTAATTGTTAGCTATTGTTATTATTATATTGGACTAGTCTGAACTTCCCTTAGCATAATTTAAGTACTACTACAATGCAATTTTTAGGGACATTCTGATTACTGTAATATAAATTCTTAATAACCAAGGATTACTCAAAGCTATTGCTGAAGGAGGAATAGGAATCAAAATGATGAAAACAACTATCGGGGTTCATTTTTGCTTCCATTTACACATAACCTGATACGGTGTCTGACTTTTATATACTCTCCAATTTGGGAGAGCTGGCTTATGAACTATGAAGCTAATGAATGGACAGTGATGAAAATGGAAGAAGTAGAATCCATGTCTCATCAGTGTATTGTAAGAGTTCTGAGTTCATCAATAATTCACTAATTTATTCAGTAAACACTTACTGAGCCCCGATTCTGTGCAAAGTAGTGTTCTCCGTATGGAGGGTTAACAACACTGAGTCCACTAGACATGGCCCCTGACCCTGTGGAACTTACGTCAACAGAGGGACGCAGTGATGAACAAACAAACCACAGATCCTACCAGGTGGCGCTCTGTGCTCAGGTGAGGAGTGAAACAGGGCTTTGTGGTGAGAAAGTCAACAGGAGCGTGGGTTTTAGTTGGTGCACAGTAATTCAGATTAGACAGATGAGCCATAGGAAGAAAATGTCATCAGGTGACATTAGAGCAAAGACCTTGGTGATTAAGTCATGAGAATGTCTGGGGGGATAGCAATCCAGGCAGAGAGCAGTCGTGGCAAAGGCAGCGAGGAAGAGAAAGGACAGACGGTGTGTAAGGAACAGTCGGAAAGGCTAGTTTTGCTAAATCAGACTAAGGGAAGGGGGTGGAGGGGGGACCTGGAGAGAGGCGGCATCTAAAGCCCTTAGTGTCTTCCTAGGACCACACCTTAGAAGTCACAATGAGGACTTTGGATTCCATTGTAAATGGGGTTGGGAGCTAGGACGGGGTTTTCCTATAGGAAACATCCTGATTCTAAACAAATAAAGGCCATTCTGTGCTAAGTGAGGGAGGCGTGGGGGCAAGGCTGGACGCAGGGAGGTTACCCACTGCGGTCACCCAGGGCTAGCAGATGACAGCAGATTAGGTTCAAGTGCCATGGCTGAGGTGGCAGCATATTCTGTGGATCGGTTGAGTGTGGCATGTGTTGCTGGTAGACAATAAAGGAGGGAAAGATGATGCCAGGTGTTTGGCCCAAGCACCCAGGTGAATGGCACCTGAGAGGAGAAATGGGATGTGGAGGGGATTCGAGAGTTCCCTTTGGTCTATGCTACATTGGACAAGTGTATTGCATAACTTCAGCACTATACCAAGGATGATGTCACACACAGGAGCCTAGACAGGAACTGTGGATCAAAGTCTATGTGGCACTTCACAGCTGAGACTTGAAATCAACAAGGGGGTGAGTGCAGACAGAGCGAGTGGAGAAGAGGTCTGAGCACTGAGGCTTGGGATGCACCAAAATTTTGAGGGAGGTGAGTGGGCCTCTGCAATAAAGGAGATTTACTTACAGGAGGGATCAGTAAGATAAGGGAGAAGTTAAGAGAAAGTGCACCCTGGGAGCCAAGTAAAGACAGTGTCTCTGAAAGGAAGGACGGATCAACTCCGTCAAATGCACTGAGTTTAAGAAAGGAAGAGACTAAGAATTAAGCTTTGCATTTGGCCAATTGGACATGACCTTGCTAAGAACAGACACAGTGCAGTGGTGGGTGTCCTAGTCTGATTGGGGAAAACTGAGAAGAGAAAGAGCTGATACAATGAGCCTAGGAGACTTCTGCAGGATTGTGTTCTAAAAGGAGAAGAAAATGGGACAACACTTAGAGAAGCTTCTGGTATCAGGGGAAGGTTTTCTAAATACTGGAAGAAGTTGCAGCATTTGCATGCTTCGTGGAATGATCCAGAAGAGATCGAGGGAGATGATTATGTAGGAGAAAGAAGAATAATTAATCACCAGAGCCAGGTTCTTGTGTGTGAGTCAGAGAAAGGCAAATCAGGGTTGAGAGCCAGTGGACATGGGCTGTGGAATAGAGCAGGGACAGCCCACCACTGTGCAGAAATGAATGAAGACCCAGGCTGCAGATACAGAGATGGTAGATCTGGTGATGGGAACACAGCAAAGAGCTCTTCTGATGGTGTCCATTTTCTCAGTGAGCAAAATAAAAGCAAATGCTTCCACTCAGTGCCAAAGTATGAGGATGAACTGGGTGCTTGAACAGAGGGGAAAAAATGGTACGAAGTAGTTTTTTCAGGTGTGGAAAGGGGACATACCTGGGAAATGCAATAAGATGGCTGGATGTCCATGGCCAGATACTCAGTAACTTAGCTATAAATCTTTGGTTTAAGGGACATTTGTTGCTAAAAACTTTTTAAGAGCTATTTTATCTTTGAACACAATTATAATAATGATGATCTTATTTGATATATATTCTTTCATTGATGTATAAAAACGCACAGATATCAAGAGAGCCTGGGCATAAAATATTGTGCAGATTTCATATAACGTATGACATAAAACCACACCCCTTGTTTGGTTGTTTTTTTGTCTAATTTTTCTGTCAAGGAGTATAATATCACCGACAATCCAAATTCTGAAGAAGATAGCTCTGATAAGTCATCAGCATGAAAAAATATTAGAGTTTTAAATATTTACACCAAAACATCCTTCAAGTGTTAGGAACTACTTTACAGTGCTGTCAGGGAAGGAAAAAGTGCCCAGAAGATGCTCCATAATAATTATAATAATAATGTATTGTGGATTCTCTTTTGAGTGATAACAAGAAAATGTGCTCCATTAAATTGGTCACACTCTGATTATATAGAATCCCCAAATATTTCCTAACAAAGTGATCATCTTGAATTATTGACATAGAACTATTCATTCTACCTGCTTTCAGTAACACTGAGTGCTGGAAACCTTTTTTCTCCTCTGGTTAACCCCTTTTATCCTAGGCCTATTCCTCTGAGGGTCCTTAGCATCAAAGCAATAACTGGGAACCAGCCATAATTCCATTCCTGGTTTCTTAACACAAGAGCCGTGTATCTATCAGCTTGATATATTGTCTCCAAGATGCTATGTTGCTCAAAAAGCTTCTCTCAAGTTTAATATGACCCTCACGAGGCAAGCACTCCACAGACAACCTCCTGAATCAACACATCTTGTCCAGTAAATACTAATTCTACACGGCAACTGGATAAAAGAGCTAGTCCAATCTATAAATTCAAGCAAGAGTGTTCTTTGTAAAATTTCAAATTCAACCTCTTTAGGAAGGCAAAATGCATGTAGAACATGAAACAATAAATTAAATCACAGACGGGACTAGCCTAGTTGGTATAATCTTTAGGATGTCTGATTTTATTAAACTTTTAAATGATGTACATGTGTAAACGCCCCCCTAAATAAACAAAATGCCCCAAACATTTGCTCCATACAGATTTATAGAACTCTCGAGGGGGAGCTCTGAAAAGCAGAACCAGAAGCTTTATTTTCACGTGGCCAGTGACTGCTGAGCTATAGTGACCCACCCAAAGAGGAAACCTGTGGGGAGACAACAAATTCAATGGGCTTCGCAGGTGCACCAGTGTCTCAGGAGAGTCCACCGACTTGTTACCACTACAGTGTGACTTTGGGGTGTTTGTGTATACATTTCAAAATGCTGGAAATACAAATTCTACATTAAGATATCAAAGAAGTCTACAGTATTTGGTATTAAACTCAAACCTGTAATAAAAGATACTGAATGCCACTCTGCACAAGGTTCTCTGCTGAGAACAGGGAAAGGCAGAATAAATAGAAAGGGAGTTGAGAGCACCAAATACTTAAGTAAAAGAGAGATATGACTCAAGTAACACAGAGTGTGTATAGAGCGTAAAACAGGGCTAAGTGCTTTAGGAGCTTTAGAAGTTAGAAGTTCACAACCAAATATGCACTGGACCTTGGGTTTCAGAGGAACAGACAAGATCACAGGGCTTTGTTAGGCAGTCACGTGGAGTCACTTTGTCCTCAGGCTAATTCCAGGACCCAAGATTCGTACCATCTCTGCCCACGCTCACTCCAAGCAGATGTCATGCTTCCTAGTGGTTTCGCTTGAAATCTGACTTCATCCCAGCCCAAACTACTTTCTGATTTCAAAGATTTGATTGTTGGCATCCTCACGTAGGTCTCTCCCTGTAAGCATGAGGGAAACCATGGCCTTTCATCTCTATGCATCCTGGCTGCATTGCTGAATAGCCTGGCACATAGTCAAAATCCTTGGAGTACACATTTTCCTCTCATTTTCTGAAATAGCTACATATGAGCAAGGATTTTAAATTCTAGTTCCCAGAATGGAAAATTAAAGTTCAGACACATCTATTGAGTCGTTGAGTCATAAACAAATTGAAAACAGAAGGCAAGACTCCATTTCCCGTCACTAAACCATATGTCATTAAAAAAGATATTAATTATGAGGAATATGCAGATGTGCTAACAAATGGACAGTCAACCTTGAGCACAAGGATGTACAAACAGCAGCATTAAACAGTGACAAGTAGGTTAAAACATATTTAATGTTTGCCAAAGCGTCTCTCATAAGAGCTAACTTTTGGAACACATACTGTGTGCCAGGCACTTTAACATAATTATTTCTAATCCTTGGAATTACAGGATGAAATGGTAGCATTATCTCTCTAAAGTATAGATAAAGCATCCGAGGCTCACAGGTTTCATATTTTATCTCAAATCACAAAACTGGTTGCTGGCAGTGTGAGGATTTAAGCAGGAACTGGTTAAGTTCAAGGACAGTGCTCTTAATTTTATACCACAAAACAGCCTGTTCTAGTAGGTGATTTATAATTGAGAATAAATATTAAACACATTAAGTAAATATGAAAGAAAACCATTTACAATATTAAATAGATTAGTTTTTGTAAAGATCGGATTTACCTTCCATCTAAGTCATATTCTTAAACAGTAGTTTTCTGGTCTTACTTCTTTATCACAGCATCTCCTTATTATCTACAAGGAACCTCACATAGAACTACTAGTACGAATGAGAAGTACTAGTAACTCAAGAATGAGTTAAAGCCAGAAATTCAGTAAAATGCAACCTAGAGAGGTCTTTACATTAGTACAAGAAATAAATTTTTAAATATTATGTGTTATCTACAGGTATGTCATGGAAGTGACCACAGAATGGTCAACGCATTTTAAATTTGGAGGACAGCTAACTATCAAGTCTCACTTTCTATCAAATAAAGGATTCTTGCCTAAAACATCCCAGAAAAGTGGTATTCAGGTGTCTGTCTAATCATTACCAGTGGTAGGAAAATAGTTGCTTCCTAAGTTGCCCCCTTACATTATTACTCTTGTTGGTTAGCTGTTTCTGAGATAGGGAGTGTGGGTGCTCAGTCACATCAAATTCTCTGCAACCTCGTGGACAGTAGCCCGCCAGGTTCCTCTATCCATGGGATTCTCCAGGCAAGAAACTGGAGTGGGTTGTCATTTCCTCTTCCAGGGGATCTTCCCGACCCAGGGATGGAACCCGCGTCTTTTGTGTACCCTGCATTAGTAGGTGGGATTTTTTACTACCAGTGCCGCCTGGGAAGCCCCTGAGGTAGACCTAAAAATAGGTTATTTCTACAAAACTTATGGTGAATATACTCTTTTGTCTATATCAGGACCTTCTGAAAATAAAACAGGGTACTATAAGTAACCAACATGGATGCGCTGAGCTGGAGCAGGCTTGAAACAGGGACAACCTTGGGCAATGGGTACATGTGGTCGTTCCTGCTAATGACACTGAACTCTTTGTGACCTTGTCTATGAGTCCCTGAGAAAAAGCTGGTATTACCATTAGGGACAGAATTTCAGGCATTTTTAACCAGTAATCCTCTTTTCCCCATAGTACACCAAAGTAATGGTAATATAAACTACTTGAAAACAAAGATCTGTTTTTCATTTTTGTTGGTAAACTTTAGAGCACCTAACAAATTTTGAGAACTCAGTCTGTCTGCCTGTCTGTGTGTGCTCAGTCAAGTCCAACTCTTTGCAGCCCCATGGACTGTAGCTCTTGGGGCTTCTTCATCCATGGAATTTTCCAGGAAGTAACACTGGAGCGGGTTGCCATTTATTGCTCACCAAAAATGATTAAAGAAAATGATTAGTTCTTGCCAAACTAAACAGTGACCCCTTTTAAAAGCATGTATTTTTCTAACTATAAAATATGTTCATGATAGAAAATTTGAAAATTACCAAACAAAGAAAATGACACTATCCATAATGACACTACCCAGAAATGGCCATTTTTATACTATTGAAGATTCATCTCTTTCTTCTTATTCCACATATAATTAAAAAGCATTATGCTCAATGTTTCTGTTATTTTGTAAACTTTGCTTTATAATATATAGTGAAAATTTCTATGCCATTAAATAGTTTTAGTAACATAATGTTTCAAAATAATTGCATGTAATATTTCTACAAATGTAGAACATTCACTTAAAGCTGGTATTCATGTAGAATGATATCATTTTTGATATTATAAATAATATTCCAAGTATCCTAATAAATGCACCTTTAGTTTTGCTTTTCAGAATTATTGTGTCAATAGGGATGAATGGCACTACCATTTCAGATATAAGCTGAACTCCTATAGTAAGGTATGAATGATTCATTTCCCAGTATCTCCAACAGAGTGAATATTTCATACATGTGTATATTTAGGTATGACTGTATATACAATACATAATAATGCAAGTATGTAGCATTAGAAACATTAGTATGCAATTAAACATATGCAAATGTATATTTAAAAGACATTTAATATTGTTATACAATATACTGTATAAGTATATAAAATATATAAATTTAACATTGTTTTATATAGTTATTATATAAGATAGGACATGAAAAAAAAAGTGTTAATTTCTCAGTCATGTCCAACTCTTTGGGACCCCATGGGCTATAACCTGCCAGGCTACTCTGTCTGTAAGATTTCCTAGGCAAGAATATTGGGGTGGGTTGCCATTTCCTTCTCCAGGGATCTTCCTGACCCAGGAATCAAACCCAAATCTCCTGCATTGCAGGTGGATTCTTTACCATCTGAGACACCAGGGAAGCCGTTACATATAATTTATATAAAGAAATAAAAATTTACAAGTGTCTACTCATAAGCCAGGCAGCATCCTATGCTCTGAAAATACATTAAGTTAAATAAGTTAAAACAGTTTTATTAAGGAGAGAGAGACAAAAGACACAAAAAAGATATTATTCTATTTTCCCCCCACTTTTTATGAGTAGTTCTTTTCCCTCCCCCAGCTTCATTGAGGTAAAAATGACAAGTAAAACTGTGTATATTTAAAGTGTAACAATGTGATGATTTCATAGATGTATGCATTGTGAAGTGATCATCACAAACAAGTTAATTAACACACCCATCACCTCGCAGTTACCTTTTGTGTATGCATGTGGTGAAAACATTTTAGTAACCAAGAAATATTTCTAATATAAGGGATTGGGAGTGACGAGGGAGGCGAAGGGGGAAAAGCTGACATTTTAGGTATGGTAGTAGGGGAGACTGTATCTGAGCAGGGATTTGCAAACACTTAGGGGACACACATCTCAGGCAGCCCCAAGACAAGGGCAAGCTGGGCCTGAGCCTTGAAGGCACTGTGGCTTGAGCCCAGTAATCAAGGCAGAAGCTGGTAGGAAATGAATGTATACAATAACAGAGGTGGGGATGCAGAGGGAGAAAGGGATGGCAAGCCTGAATACTAAATTTCAGGTCAAAATGACTGCCTGAGATTTTCTGAGATGAGTCTATTGGGGAGTTGCGTTTAATACACACTGCATTCATCTGACCTTATAGCCAGACCATGAATTAAAAAGTGTGAGTATTATAATGTTTTTATAGTTCCTTGTGATTGCTCTAAGTGCCAAGCTGGGACTCAAACATGGGTATTTTGCTTTAAAACTCTATCCTTTTTCCTGTTTACCATGCAGCCTCCTGAGAACCCACTTACTGGTTCATGGATAGTGCCTTCTTGCTGTGTCTTCACATGGTGGAAGGGGGCAGAGGGGCTCTTTTAGACCTCTTTTACAAGGGTATGATCTCATGAGCTCATGAGCCCTCACCTTTATGACCTTCCAAGGACCCACCTCCTAATACATTGGGTGTAATGTTTCAACATACAAATTTGGAGAAGCCACAAACATTCAGACCATAGCAGATAAGCCACTTGAACAAGAGCATACAGCTAACAAGTGGTTAAACTGCTGTCTGAATCTAGCAACCTGTCTCCAAAACACAAACTCCTATTACTTTAAGCAATGCCTTTTGAAGTGACTGTCTAAGCCGGAGCCTTGCCCCTCCTCACAGGCACAGACAGGGTTTTGCCTCACTTCCCTACCTCTTCCCCATCTGTCCCCAGGCATCCAAATAACCAGCTCTGAGTGTGGACACCGCTTTGCAGAGTGAGAAATCTCATAGCTAGGAGGTTTTAAATGAAGACATTTTTGAAGCTTATTTATTAAAAAGAAAATAATTATGTCATTCTAATCTTGAGGATGCTTATTTGGGGGTAGAGATTTGAAAAAATAGTCTTTTTTTAGTCTGTCTCAGATTCTCAGATTTTTTAAAAAAATTTTCCTCTCTTGTCAAGGCAACTTTAGCTCTGAAAGCTCCCAGAAAGGTCTCCAGAGAAAAATAGCAAAACAAGATGCTTAGCAAGGGCTGCAGGTTTTATGGATCCAAGTTAAAGAAATGATGACATTTTCTCAAGGTTGTCACTGGGGTTACAGAGAAGTATTTAGGACAAAAGCCCTGACTAAAAAGTATGTGCATAAAATAAAAATTTTGTTAAAAAAAGTATATCATTTACTTCCCAACCCAGGGATGAAATAATGGAGTACATTGTTGAATAAAACCCAAATATCATATAACATTTACCTCTGGTCTCTCACTGACTCATTTGGACCTACATTTTTGAGGGAAACCTAAAATCCCACTAGAACATTTTATTGGTGTAAGACTACCTCAGTCAAAATTGGTGCAAATATTTGTCAAAAGTAATGCAAAACCCAATTGGCAGATCTCACCCTGGCAGATCTCACCCTGGCTCTAGTTATCGTTCTTTATGAAATGAAAAACTAACCTCACGTTCACTAAGAATGCTTTAATTAGAATGGAAAGGAAGCAGGAATATTCCCGACTACAGTTTATAATAAGAATAATACAGAAAGGGGTGGCAGGGGTGAGGCAAGGGCACCAGAATAAAAAGACTCCACTGAATACTAATTGCTATTGACCATTTTGAAAAATTGAAGATTCCACTTCACATTAGCATCCACAGGACCAAAGCAACATACCTCTACCTTCATTTCCCTTTGTGCTTAAGACTGAAGAGTGGCCTAAAATTACTCTGCAAGACAGTTTCAGTGAATTTGTGAGCCAGGAAACATCAGGCAGACAGAAGTTATCCTCTGCTAATTTTGAAATACTCCAAAGCTAGGACTACTGTAGTTCATTGTGTTCAGAGAAAAATATGGATTTTGAATTTCATTAGACACATTATTTGTTCTGGTAGGAGTGGAACTGTCACTTTGTCAGACTAATTAGGGGCCCTAAAGTTGGTGGTCATAATGTCCAGAAGAATTTTTTTTTTGTTACTTCTCAAGCTACCAACCAGAGCATTTCTTTCTCTTTGCAGAGATATCCTAGATTCAGACACTCTATTTAATCCTTTGCTTTTGACATTTGAGTTCATCTTAGTATTCCTAATAGTATTTCCTAGTCTTTCTATTATTTTGAATACCATGATATTCACCCAAATTAGTTTCCAGGCAGCATAGATTAAGTCCTTTTTCCTTGAGAATCTGATTATTTGAGCCCATTAATGTAGAATATATCTTCAAATGGAAAAATAATTTAAAGTATACATGAAATATTAGTGGACTAGGTCTATCTTATTTTTAGTTAGAATATTACTCACTTTATTTTAAATAACTCTCTAAAAAAGTTCCCCTTTATAAAATTAAATTAGATATGAATAGCAAGGTTAATAAGCAATTTAGCAATGAGTAAATTCAATCTAGGTCAAAGCCACTCTCTTTAGAAAAGGTGCACCAAACGTTCCTTTATTGTCTAAGAACCACAGTAGAACAAACAAAGAAAAAATGTAGGTAGTTAAACTACTTTATTTAAGAATCAGACTCTTTCTTATGGTACTACTGAACCTACTTATTCTTGTGGGACAGAATCAAGAACTAAGAAATAAAGGAATCTTTGATTAACTGATGAAATTTTAGTCATTTAATGATCAAAGAACCAGAGAGGATTGGTTATAAAAGTCATCTTAACAATGGAATTGGATCTAATATGCATGTTGATTAATTACTGAATTAATCATCATATCTAGCCTTAAGACACTCAGATTATATATTGGTATCCCTTGCCTGAATAAGCCATTAATTTATCATTCTCTACCAGTGAAAATAAAACAATAACCATCGGAGGAATAAAAAATGCTTAAAGAGATCTAAGAACAGATTTCAGCTCTTAAATGGTAGAATTAGAAACCAGAATTTGAAATAATAGAATGATGCTCATTTAACCAAAATCATGATCAATAACTATGTAATTTAGTTTATGAGAAAAAAATTTGTAATCAGGCTATTAGTGAGTTATTTGTTTCAAGTAATTTAGCCACTGTGCTGAGCTATACTCAGTTGCTCAGCCGTGTCCAGCTCTTTGTGACCCCATGGACTTTAGCCAGCCAGACTCCTCTATCCATGGGATTCTCCAGGCAAGAATACTGGAATGGGTTGCCATGCCCTCTGCCAGGGGAATCTTCCCAACCCAGGGATCGAACCCAGGTCTCCTGCATTGCAGGTGGATTCTTCACTGTCTGGGCCACCAGGGAAGCCCAGTTTAGCCACACAAGTACTAATTGTAGCACTGGTATCAGAAGTATGTGGGATTAATACCAAGGAATTTTGTCAGATTTAGGTTTATGTACCTGGGGAATTCAGAACTAGAAAATAAATGTATTGATATTAATAACCTTAATTTAATCTGTATGTAGCACAAATTACAATATCTCCTTTTGAAGACTAGCATGGTAATCAAAACATAGCTTTGCCGAGAAGAAGAAAGCATAGATCACCCCCAATTCCCAAGAATCTTCAATTAGTAATTTAAAAAATGATTACCGAGTATATTGCATAAACATGATAGGATCTTCATCTTAAAAATTTAATCCAAATGCTTCTTGTACTTCAGAAATCAGTAGCCATTAAAAAGCAAGATGCTAGTATGTTGCTATCCAATCTTGTCATATATGATGGGAGGCTATACCTTTGCAAAGTAATATACAATTATTATGTGACCAGCACTGTGCTACATTCTTTGCACTCATTTATCAAACATAATTTCCTCAGTGTCAAACTCATGAGGTACTTACTACCGTTTCTCCCACTTTATGGAAAGACAAGAAAGAGGCAAAATATGTATGATTGTATAACTTACTTTCTTAATTTTAGCTCATTCTGATTGATTTTAAAATCCATGATCTTAATCATGATGGTAATTTGCTTGACAGCCTGTATACATGTGTGTGTGTTAATCCCTCAGTTGTGTCCGATTCTTTGTGACCCCACGGACTGTAGCCTGCTGGGCTCCTCTGTCCATGGGATTCTCCAGGCAGGAATATTGGAGTGGGTTGCCGTTTCCTTCTCCAGGGCATCTTCCCAACCCAGGGAACAAACCCGGGTCTTCTGCATTGTAGACATTTTCTTTACCATCAGGGAAAGCATTGTAGACATTTTCTTTACCATCAGGGAAAGCCATTTACCACCAGGGAAGCCCATTTATGTATGTAGGAGTTACATATAAACAGTGGAGATATAGAATATGGAACTTTTGTCATTTTTATCCTGCGTATAGTTTATGTGTTCCTCAAGTAACATCTAATCTCATACTTTCTCAGGAGGTAAAAATTGGCAAATATTTTTTTTTCCCCAAGCAAGAAAGATTGACAAAAAGGTAAAAATTAAGTTCCAATTATCAATAATGTTTCACTGGTACTAAAGTTAAGCTATTCTGAGAAAATTTCTCCCATATATTTAAATCTTAGAGATTTCAGAAGAACTTGCATCCATTCAGTTGGTTCTACTATAAGCACTGTGTTCGGCCATATCACCATCAGAGAGAATAGCAGAAATTACTGTATGTTTTATTAAAAACCTATTTTTGTCCCTCTCTCTCTTTTAATCTTAAACTCTAATTTAGTTGTTGTTCCCTTAGGTACAAGGTACACAGTTCATAATTCATTTGATATAAAATGTCAGTTTAGATTCTTGTCTGTCTTTGATACAGGAGAAAAAACATGTACATTTCAATTTCTTCAATGCCAGAAATACCAGTAACAACCCCCAACTGTGTGTCTCAAAGACCTTTGTGTTAAATTAAACATCAAGATTCCAAAACTGTGGGGAAGGATATTTCCAAGACACAGAGTACAAATACATGAGACAGAGGGAGACAGCTAATGCCTCTCCTACCAGTGGAGTGATATCTCCCAGGGAGCATCTTTGATCCTCAAATTAGTCCTCACTTATAATTTAATACACCACAACCAGTCTGCTGTTTCCTTCCATGCAGCTTTCAGAGGCAATGGTTGGAATCATCAAGGAAAATCAACATTTCAATGTTTGGGGCTGGTTTAATTTTCAATCCAATTAGTAATAGTTTATGTGTATTTTGTGCTCTTTATGTATTGCAATTTCCATTCTTTTAACAAATAGTCTATACCTGCTGATTTTCTCAGGGTGCATGCATGCGCGCGCACACACACACACACACACATACATACACACACACACACATCCTTTCTCCCTTAACCAAAATCCCCTCAGGACGGTTACATGATGACAAAACTCCTTCTCAGGTGAACAAATGGAGGCCCAAGCAAGAGATCAATTTTCTGGGGGTCATGTGATCAATAAATGAAAACACTGGGGAAGGGGGGTAGTGGTAAAGTTCAAAGTCACATAGTTTGACAGACTGCAGTCGGTATGCTTAACAAATGCATAGTTTAAGACACATGCTTCCAAAAAAAAAAAAAAAAAAGACACATGCTTCCTTGATGAGAAAGTCAAATGTGAATGAGATTCAAGTCTTTTCTTGTGGATATACCTTCAACCTCAGACTTTCATGAGGAAAGTGTTCCTCCTTTCTGATGGCCAAGAAGACACACAAGGTCTTTCCTGTGGCCATGCCAGGGAACGAGTCCCCTAAATGCTCATGCTGTTCACACTCCTGGGTTCTCCAATTTTCCACGTGGGATTAAGTGTCCTCATTTGATTGATGTACTTTTAATCTGCTACTGAAAAATTGTGTTAGTGAGGAAAGAAAAAGATTCTGCATTCTCTTTTTTTAACCAATATGGATATTCTTACTGTCAATGAGTGTAAAAATTTTTTCCAAAATTAACATATTAGCATTATTAGATAAATTAAGACTCTCTTTACAAGAATGCAAGCTCTGTATAATAAGAAGATCACATCTGTTCCTTTCCTTGATATATAAAGGGCATTAATACAAGAAATTCAACTTTAACATGGGCCCAAAGAGAGGAACACTTAGTAATTAGCAATGATACCACTTATCCACACTAATGTTTGGGGTAGATGTATCTACACAAGTTCTGCACAAAAGTCTCTGCAACAGCAATTCAAATATGAAAAATTACATTTTCTATTATAAACCAGAGAAAGAAGTATACATTAGAACTCATGTCACTTGAATGCTAAAAACTGAGAAAAAGTTTTGTTTTGTTTTTCGGAAAATCTAAGTGAATCTTTTCTGCTAAATAGATTAATACGAGGTTACTTTAACATTGTCTTCTAACTAGAGCTTATGTTAGATATAAATTCATGGGGGAGTATGAGAGAATTTGGCCAAAATACTTGATGGGAACTTAGTGTTTACACCCACATGCTGAGAAAGAAAGCTCTCTACCTGGTCGCCTTTGTAATATTGCTTCTGCTGAGTGCTTCATTGTAAGGCTATAAACATATCTGTTTTAACTGAATTTTCTCGTTAGACTATAAACTTTAAGAGTGTGTGTCTCGAAGCTGAGAATAACTCTTTAGTTTACTGGCAACAAGTTTTGAGTACCTGATATTTCAACCAAATGAGACTGCTGAAATTGTATTTGGCATCACTGTAGACCAAGCCATACCTTCAGAATCCTGTTGACTACTAGAGTTTGGGAGTCTGTGCTACCTCAACCAAGACAGGATAAGAGTGGTCAGTGGAAGATGTTTCAAATGAACAAGAATGCAGTAGCTCAGAATCAGGTTTCCGTAGCCAGTCTCGAAGTTTGAATATGTTCCCTGCCATTTATTTACTAGTTCTCTGCCACTACAGAACTAGTTGCAAGACCGTCTCTTTTCCTCAACTTCCTTATGTGTAAATAGGGATAACAGTAGTCCTTTCCTCATACAGTTTTGGAGAAATAAGTGAGTTAATATATGTAAAACAACACCTGCATCTATAAAGTACTATCTGAGTAGTCCCTACAGCAAAAAAAAAAAAAAAAAAAGATTTTTATCAAATAAAAGGTGACATGATCTTAATTGTTCTCTGACACATGGAAAACTTCAGTCAACTTTGTGGAGCTGTTACTTGTGAACTCTTAGAAGGAAAAATCTTTTAAGTATAAGTTCTCAATAGCCAGCAAACCCTGGCTTCTGAGATAAGGATGTCAGTGACTTGAGGAAACATTTAAGAATCCCACAGAGGAGGTGCAGTCACTCAGTTCAGTCGCTCAGTCCTGTCTGACTCTTTGCGACCCCATGGACTGCAGCAAGCCAGGTTTCCCTGTCCATCAACAACTCAGGGAGTTTACTCAAACTCATGTCCATTGAGTTGGTGATGCCATCCAGACATCTCATCCTCTGTCATCCCCTTCTCCCACCTTCAATCTTTCCCAGCATCTGGGTATTTTCCAATGAGTCAGTTCTTCATATTAGGTGGCCAAAGTATTGGAGTTTCAGCTTTAGCATCAGTCCTTCCAATGAATATTCAGGACTGATTTCCTTTAGGATGGACTGGTTGGATCTCCTTGCAGTCTAAGAGACTCTCAAGCATCTTCTCCACACCACAACTCAAAAGCATCAATTCTTCAGTGCTCAGCTTTCTTTATAGTCCAACTCTCACATCCATACATGACTACTGGAAAAACCATAGCTTTGACTAGATGAACCTTTGTTGGCAAAGTAATGTCTCCGCTTTTTAATATGCTGTCTGGGGTAGTCATAGCTTTTCTTCCAAGGAGTAAGCATCTTTTAATTTCATGGCTGCAGTCACCATCTGCAGTGATTTTGGAGCCCAAGAAAATACAGTCTGTCACAGTTTCCATTGTTTCCCCATCTATTTGTCATGAAGTGATGGGACCAGATGCCATGATCTTAGTTTTCTGAATGTTGAGTTTTAAGCCAACTTTTTCATTCTCCTCTTTCACTTTCATCAAGAGACTCTAGTTCTTCTTCACTTTCTGCCATAAGGGCAGTGTTATCTGCATATCTGAGATTATTGATATTTCTCTCAGAAATTTTGATTTCAGCTTGTGCTTCATCCAGTCTGACATTTCATATGATGTACTCTGCATATAAGTTAAATAAGCAGAGTGATAATATACAGCCTTGTCGTATTCCTTTCCCAATTTGGAACCAGTCTGTTGTTCCATGTCTAGTTCCAACTGTTGCTTCTTGACCTGCATACAGACTTCTCTGGAGGCAGGTAGGTAGTCTGGTATTCCCATCTCTTTAAGGATTTTCCACAGTTTGTTGTGATCCACACAGTCAAAGGCTTTGTTGTAGTCAATAAAGCAGAGTAGATGTTTTTCTGGAACTCTCTTGCTTTTTCTATGATCCAACAGATGTTGGCAACTTGATCTCTGGTTCCTCTGCCTTTTCTAAATCCAGCTTGCACGTCTGGAAGTTCACGGTTCACACTAGACGCTCATTAAAGAAAATCCCCCAGACGGAGGAGACTCAGGCTGTAGTTACACAGGTTTCCTTCCAACAGATGTTCTGTGAAGGCACTGAAGAGCCAAGGAAATTCAGCCACAGTGTCTTCACAGGAGAGTCGCTTAATGCACCTCAGGTCGCAGAACACCCCACCTGTTGATTTCGTGCCACAAGTAGACTGAACATCTGGAACCGGTCATCTGTGGTATCTCTTCCTGCTCCACTCGGGGAGACTGCCAGCAACAAGCCAGCTCCCATCCTTTGGAAAGTCCCCCAGCTTTGGAGTTTCTAGAGTCAAAAACACATTGAGTGTAGGGGCCACTTCCACCTATTTTCACTCAATAATTCTGTGTCCCAGTGAGAGTGTGGCAGAGAGCCATAGATAAGATCATATCCTATTTCCTATCTGAAGGTATTTTCAAGATGATCTAGCTCAGTGGTTTTCAAATTTGGGCGTGCATTCCAGGAACCCAAGGTGGGGGTGCACTGGAGACCCTCATATATCTGTTTTCATTTAGCCCAATTAATTCATAATCATGAATATCATAGTGGCTATTTTTCCACTGTTATCACAATGTATTCTCCATTAAGTTTTTTAAAAAATTATTCACTTATTTGTGGTTGCATTGGGTTTTTGTTACTGCATGGGCTTTCTCTAGTAGCAGCAAGTTGGGGCTACTTTTTATTTGTGGGACACGACCATCTCATTGTGGTGGCCTCTCTTGTTGCAGAGCATGGGCTCTAGGCATGCGGGCTCTGTAGTTGTGGCACGTGGGGTTTAGCTGCTCCACGGCATGTGGGATCTTTCTGGACCAAGGACTGAACCTGTGTCCTCTCCATTGACAGGTGGATTCTTATCTACTGGACAACCAGGGAAGTCCCTCCATTAACTTTTAATAGAACCTTTAGACTCAGGATGATCTATATAACTTTACAGAGCTACAGTAGGGATCTTCTTGAAGTTCTTAATGGAAAAAGATTGGAAATACAATCCTTAAGTGACTAAGGTACATAAAGGACTTATTTTACTTTTGTAAAAGTATTTATGCAGACAGGTAAATGCTCATAGAATTTTATGCAAGACAGACATAGAGTCTGTCTATGATAACAAAGGAAAAAGAATAAGATGTTATTTTTAAAAAATAAAGCAGAAATTTCTTCAGGGCACTATAAGAATTCAAATAAAACTTCAAGTTGCTTTCAAACTGCAGAGCCAGTCAGACAGACATGATTTTTTTTTTAACCTTAAAGTTATAGATAAACCTTTATTCCAAGATAAAAAAAACAGAAAGGAGAATTGTACTTATTCCTTTTAAAAATAGGATTTTTCAATATCAATGGAAGTTAAAGGGATAATATTTCCCTACCCTCTCCTCTGGTAAAGTAGAAGTGTGATTAATTTTTGTGTGTGTGTGTGTCTCTCTTGCCCCAGGAAGCTCTAAAGATTGCACTTAATTGTGTTTTGGGGCCTGTGTGTTTCTATACTAACCACATGAGAGTATGCAAATGTGGGAGGCTGGCAGCCCTTTGCTGGAGGCTTGTTGAGCCCACAGTAAGCACACTTCAAAGTTCCCTCCATCTTCTCCCTGGCTCAGAAGTTAGTCCCTTTCGAAGTTCATTGTCAAGATGGTGAATATGGAAAGTGAAAAAAATCCCACAAATTATAAAATAGAAAAGTATCCTTCTCTTTGGTTTATGTAATTTTACAAACACACACACACACATAGAGCAGGGTAAATAAACGATCAATTCTAAGAAGGTAAAGGTAAGGTTTTTCATAAAAGGATTTAAGAGCTGTTCAAGACAGTTACAAATGCTTTGGTTTTATTCTCATAACATACTTGGGAGAAAGTACAGGTTCCACTAAATGGCCCTGGTATGTGTTTCCAAAAGTACGCTGCTGCTGCTAAGTCTCTTCAGTCGTGTCTGACTCTGTGCGACCCCATAGACGGCAGCCCACCAGGCTCCTCCGTCCATGGGATTTTCCAGGCAAGAGTACTGGAGTGGGTTGCCATTGCCTTCTCCGAAAAGTACGCTACTTATTATGAATTTAAATACTTCATTGAATTTGTCTACCTTAGTACTCTGAATGGGTTGATTTTTCCAGGGGAAAAAGAGTAGCACATTTGGAAGACATACACAGGAGTAAAACATTCTGTACAGCTATTCTAAAGATTCATATGAACTGGATGTAACATAAATTGTGTAGCACTTAATATGAAGGTAAAGACAGTGTGTTTATACAGTAGAATACTCTTGTTGTAAAGAATGTAACCCCCCACAATCCTATATCTTCATTGTGACATTTACATCATAAAAGGAAGCTAAACTCATCTTTCCTCCTACCCTCTGAATAGGGTAATATACCATCTGAGCCTTTGGTTTATTTCAATTCCTAATCGATAGCTTACTTTTTTAAAAATTTTGAACCTGTGCGTTCTTTCCGTTTTTAAGTGTCTCATGGCCACTTGCACCTTGAAGTTTCAACTTACATCTTGCAAATAATTCAAAGTGGGTTCAGAGAAGATGAAAAATGGAAAATACAAGCTGATATTTGCACACTGCAAGCAACTTCTACATTTTGGGGGATTATTAGCACAGCATCTTGACATTGTACAGAATGGATTTTAAAAGACTTAGCAATATTTTACAGTTCTCATTGCTGTGCTGTGTTTAGTAATGTCCGACTCTTTGCAACCCCATGGACTGTAGCCTCCTCTGTCCATGGGGATTTTCCAGGCAAGAATACTGGAGTGGGTTGCCATACCTTCCTCGGGGGATCTTTCGAACCCAGGTCTCCCGCATTGTAGGCAGATTCTTTACCATCCAAGCCAACAGGGAAACCCAAACATACTGGAGTGGGTAGCCTATCCCTTCTCCAGGGGATCTTCCCAACCCAGGAGTCAAACTGTGTCTCCTGCATTGCAGGCACATTCTTTATCAGCTGAGCTACCAAGAAAGCCCTCTCATTGCTACAGCTACAGAAAAGTGTAAGATAAAATGAAGTTTGAATCTGCAACTCTTTTTTTTTAACCTATCTCTGCCTTTTGAGCTTCTAATTGCTCTTAATTCCCTTAGGCAACCTGTCATAAAAATGATATCACTTGCCCTCTGGTTGTTCCACCATGCTACCTACAACCCACTTCTTTTAGGTGGTTTTCGAGTGAGATGAGAAAAAAAGAAAGAAAGAAAATTTAGTTCTTTCCTTTAGAAACTGGAGGAGAAAAGTAAGTTCACTGAACAATTCATACCACAAGTCTCAGACTCACTTCCTAATCAGCTGAAGGGCTATCATCAATGATTTATTTTTCCTTTCTTTTGTTTACAGGCAAAGCTATTGTGACCCTTAACCTAAGAGAAGGATGTGATAGCACTGTCCAGGAACTCTTAAGACAGCAAGTTGCTTCCAGGGCAGGTCATCATTCTGCTTCCTGTAAAGCATTTCCTTTCCTTCGGTGTACAGTGTTAATAGGTACTCTTTTGATCTACCTACTCTCAACTGACTTGCAATGTTAATAAAAAATTTCCATTTACTCTGTAACATACCAAGATGGGGACTACCCAGGTGGCACTGTGGTAAAGAATCTACCTGTCGATGCAGGAGACATGGGAGATGCAAGAGACACAGATTTTATCCCTGGGTCAGCAAGATCCCCTGGAGTAGTAAATAGCAACCCACTCTGATAATTTTGCCTGGGAAATCCCATGAACAGAGGAGCCAGCGGGCTATAGTCCATAGGGTTGAAAAAAGATGAACACTAACGAACATACACACACACACATACCCTATGATGGATAGTCTAGCCCAAAGGCCAAGTTTTGCGGCCACCAGTCGACTTAGTTGTATCTTCCCAACCTAACAACTCCTCCAAGCATGAGAAATTTAATAAAGAGTGTCTGTATTAAATTGCTAAGTTTTGAGGTGGCTTGAGTATGCAGTAATACATAACTGAAAGAAAAGCTCAATCTTTTAAAAGAGGTCTTCCCTAGTAGCTCAGTGGTAAAGCATCTGCCTACCAATACAGGAGACATGGGTTCAATCCCTGATCTGGGAAGATCCCACATGCCACAGAGCAACTAATCCCATGGACTGTACTAATGAGTCTGTGCTCTAGAGCCTGGGAGCCACAACTATGAGCCCACATGCCCCAGCTACAGAAGCTCATGTGACTTAGAGCCCATGCTCCCACAACAAGAGAGGCCACCACAATGAGAAGCCTGAACACCGCAATGTAGAGAGTAGCCCCTGCTCACTGCAACTAGAGAAAAGCCCATGCGACAATAAAGACAGCACAACTAATAAAATAGCTAAAGAAATAAGATCTACATCTTTAAAAAATTAAATAAAATCTAAAAGAAAATTAATTCAGCAGTGTGATCTGTGAGAAATCAGTGGGCAACGGAATTCTTTGGGTGATAATATTGGGCAAAAATTATGTATTACATTTTAAAGAGCAAGATTTTACTTGGTTATTCAAAACTGTATTGTCTGAACAATTACTGTTATTTCCTATTTAGTGAAAAATGAAATAAACTTTCAATTCCAAGATTTCACTTTTTAAAAAAGATATAGTTAAGGCAAATTTGGAAAAGGTTAAAAAAAATCACCAAAAACATTCAGATTCTTCTCTCTTGGCTAGCATTAATGAAGTTACAAAAGCATTTATTTATGAATAAAAATGTACATATAATAGAAATGAAAAAATAATCCAAAAATTATGTATAATAAGTGGCTCACCATGAATACTGAAGAGAAATCCATCAAGAAAAAATGTGCTACTTTTCTGCCTGTTGAAATCCCAAGATAACCAATGAGAGTTTGATGTAAAAATCATTTGAAAATTATGATCTAGAGGTCATAGAGGGAGATATTTAAGGTATTTCAAAAGGAAAACCACTTTTCATCCTTCCTGTCTCGCCCTCTCTCCAGGGCACTGTCCAGCCTTCAGAGGTAAAAGGTTATGCACACCCAAATCCAAAGTATTTGTTGGGGGTGGTTCCTCCGTGCCACCAAACCAAGCTCTGGACACTAGCTGAGCATCCTGCAATTAACTAATTCTGACACTATTGACCTGGAGAGGGCCTCAGATTCCGCAAGACTGCTCATTTCCAACTCCCCTCCCTGCCACCTCTGATGCCATTCACAAGTCTAGGTTGTCACCTGTGCTTCTGACCTAACGGAAGTTTCCAATGGCTTGGTACAAACTGGAGGTTCCAATGATCCCCTTCAAGTCACGATGCCAGTGGCAAGTCAAGGTTGTTACCTGTACTTCAGACTGCTGCTGCTGCTAAGTCACTTCAGTCATGTCCGAAGCTGTGCAACCCGATAGACGGCAGCCCACCAGGCTCTGCTGTCCCTGGGATTCTCCCGGCAAGAACACTGGAGTGGGTTGCCATTTCCTTCCCCAATGCATGAAAGTGAAAAGTGAAAGTGAAGTCTCTCAGTCGTGTCCAACTCTTTGTGACCCCATGGACTGCAGCCTACCAGGCTCCTCTGCCCATGGGATTCTCCAGGCAAGAGTACTGGAGAGGGTTGCCATTGCCTTCTCCAGTACTTCAGACTGACTGGCTGTAAATTAGCAGTTCCAGGTGATACCAAGCAAAGCCCCATGGGCTACTGGGCACAAAGCCTTTCTGTATCCTCCATTTCTTCTATTATAGGAAACAGCCATCATTCAGCCTCCATGACCTTCCCTGAGTTTCAATGGGCATATTCAAGCAGTTGTTAATCAGGGAAGGGAGGGAATGTGAAACCAGGGAGAGACAAATAGTCAAGAGCAGTCTTGGGGCAAGGTCCTAGGTCTCCCTCAAGGGACATACACAATAATATCATTGAGCTATTTTGCAGATACTGAAACCCACTCACAGTGAAAGAAGTTAATGTTTAGTGATGGTATACTGCCCACAAGCATGCAGACCCCAGACCAGTTAGGCCTGAAGGTTGATGATGCTGACTCCTACTTACTTCACCACCAACCTATCACAAAAATGTTCACAAGCTGATCACGCCCTCTTTGAACAATTACTCTAAAACTTCTCACCATCTTTTCTGGGGTGGGAGAAGAGGGGGACATACTCTTTTTTTTGAGGCATTGTGACCCTCTCTGCCTGTCAAAGCGATAAAATTGAGCTTTTCTACTTCACCCAAAACTCTGTCTCTGAGATTGATTCAGTACTGGTGTTCGGGAAGATGAGCTTTTGGCATCACCACCATCCCCTTTACAGCTCCTGTTAATTTGCTACAGTGGCTCACAGAAACTCTGGAAACCCATTTACTCACCAGATTACTGGTTTCTTACAAAGGATACAACTTGGAACAGCCAGATGGAAGAGATACGTGGGGCAAGGTATGTAAGGAGTGGCTAGGGCATCTATGACGTGCTAACTCACCGCTTTCCACAATATCCATGTGTTCACCTACCTGGAACTCTATCCTTTTGGGTTTTTATGGAGGCTTCATTACAGAGACTTGAATGATGAAATCATTGGCCATTTGGAACGGAACTCAATCTCAAGTCCCTCTCCCCTCCTAGGAGGTCAGGGGTGGGAGGTATCAGTTTCAACCTTCTGATCACCTGTTTGGCTCCTTCAGTAACCTGTCCCCCTCCACCCCCATCCTTGGGTACTTTCCAAAAGTCATCTCATTAACATAATAAAAGATACCTTTTATAGCTCTGCTTAGGAAATTCCAAAGGTTTCTGGAGCTCCTGCCAGAAACAGGGACCAAGATCATGTGTACAGTTCTTATTTTAAATCACAATATTGCAAGAGGCCAAAAAAGAATCTCAGTAGGAAGATAAAGAAAATAGTAAGTACCAAATATTCATGAAGACAGACACTGGGCTAAGCATGAGACATAAACTGTGTTGCTCAGTCCTCTGGCTTCCCTGATAGCTCAGTTGATAAAGAAAAAAGAAAAGAAAGAAAGTGAAGTTGCTCAGTCATGTCCAACTCTTTGCAACCCCATGGACTATAGCCTACCAGGCTCTTCCATCCATGGAATTTTCCAGGCAATAGTACTAGAGTGGGTTGCCATTTCCTTCTCCAGGGGATCTTCCCAACCCAGGGATGGAACCCAGGTCTCCCACATTGCAGGCAGATGCTTTACTGTCTCAGCCACCAGGGCAGTTAATAAAGAATCTGCCTGCAATGCAGGAGGCCCAGGTTAGTTTTCTGGGTCGGGAAGATCCGCTGGAGAAGAGATAGGCTACTCACTCCAATACTCTTGGACTTCCCTTGTGGCTCAGCTGGTAAAGAATCTGCCTGCAATATGGAAGACCTGGGTTCGATGCCTACATTCGGAAGATTCTCTGGAGAAGGGAAAGGCTACCCAGTCAAATGGTTATCATCATTCTGCCAGTTTAACAGATGAACAAACTGAAGTTCAGAGAGGTCCGAGGATTCCCTTCTAGTCATTCAGCCTATGATTAAAAAAAAGGGAATCAAACTGAAGTTCGTAAGATTCCAAAGTCGATGCTTTTACAATGTGCTTAAGTGTTAATTCCAAGTAGATTTCAATCCTTTTCTCTCAAGGATGTTTTAGATTAGGGGGAGGTCAAGATGAGGAGGGAGAAAGCAAAATAAACTCTAAAAAACCACTCACAACCAATTTGCATTTTTTTAGCATTTGCTTTTCTAATATCACATCTTTGAGAAAGGAATACATTCCTCCAGCCTAGTATTTTTATGAAGTTTGTAGATTATAATTTTCATCAATTTTAATGACAGATTATTTACTATCAGAGAAAACTGGATTAAGTTCACAAACTAGGTTGCTCCAAGTTCCTTTCACTGTTACAATAAAGCAGTTCAGAAAAAGATAAATAGAATAAAATTGTTTCTTTTGGAAAAAATATAAAACTCTCATAAAAAAATCTGTTTCCAGCTCGTCAGTATGGAATTTGTCACTAATCATTTTAAACTATGCCCTTTTATGCTTCTTCTGTCTCTTTTAGCTTTCTGAGTAGTTCTTTGATGTAACAAAGACACTTTCAGACAAGATTTCAGTTCATCTGGAAAAAAAGGTTTAAGTCTGGAGGCAAAATGCAGTGTATTTAAAATTTATATACTCTATAATGCCTTTGTTCTGAACTTGAAGATCCTGCAAAACTTCTAAGCTTCTTTGCCTTCCTCTAAGCTCATTTGTTCTTCCTTGGCTTATTATCATGCAACTGTGATTTTAACTGGTGGTTCCATCGTTTAACTACATGCAGAGTCATGGCTGACCCTTCCTGATCAATTGCCAATCCATACAGGTTTGACTGATAAAAGAGCCAATTAGATTTAAGCAAATTAAGGGACATCACCAATGTCAACCACTTATTTAACTGAATGCTGAATTCCATGCATACAAAACACTAATGCACTGAGCCCCATTAAGAGTTGAAATCCTAACCCCATTAGTAACTCCAGACCTTGAAGGGGTAAAGGTCAGAAGAAAGTTTCATATTTATGGATTAACATTTGGAGTCCATTTTTATTTTTTTTAATTCTTTTCCTAGAACTCTTGAACCTACACTATAATGCTATTCAAGAGCTCAGATTAAAGATATTCCTCATTTCTAAGAGTATCTTAGTGATAAATATGAGCATTATGTTATTACAAACAGTTTAAAAATATAGTAATTGTAGAAATATGAAAGTCTGAGTACACACAAGTAGGTAAGGGTATGCTACATAGTTGAAGAAAAAGGCAAAACATGAAACTCTTCAGTTGACCAAGTAATATTTGAAGTGAATTTTTAAATAAAAAATGTATGCTATTTGGGATTTGCCACTGTCGATCTATGTGCTGAGTTATTAGTCTCATGATCTCATTTGTGTTAATTTCCATCTTCAAAATAACTTGCGTTTATCATGTTGTTTAGTCGTATTTTTATTTTCTGTGGTCAAGTTAAGAGTTTTTTTTTTTAAATAAGACTAATTTTATTAAACAGCACAATTAAAGAAATAAGGAAGACCTGATAGGACTAACAAGGGTTTGAAGTTAGATACTGTTGGGCATTTTCCCCCAGATCTGTTGAGGTATAATCGGCAGATATAAAACTGCACATTAATCATATTTCTTATCAGACAAAATAGAAAGATGTTTCATAACCAATACCAAAGAGATGATGTACCAGGGTAAATTCTTTATGCTATGGCCCTTACCGCTTCCAAATTCCTATGTAAACCAGTGTCTGTTACTCTCTGTTTACCTAAGTAAACAATAGGGAAGGAACAAGAGTCACGAGTTAGTACAATCTGAGACTATTTCTTACTTCTAATACTCCCGCTCTCCTTACAATTTGGGCCCCCAATTACATCTGCATGGCCACAGCATCTCTGCACTGGACAAGCATACATGGAGGAGGTCACCGTTTCCACAGCTGGCTACAATAAAAGATTGTGCAGGTAGAAGAGGAGGTCTGAGCAGGCCTGAGCAATGATACTTAAAACTGGTAATTAAGCTATCTTGACTGATTTATTTATTTATTCATTCACCCACCAATTATTCACTATGTACCTACCATGTGTTAGGTTCGGTCTAGGCATTAAAGATAAAAATGTGAGTAAGAAACAGTCCCTGCTGTGTAGGCTCTTATAACCAGCGATTGTGACAGATGAGACAAGCAATTTCAGTGTTATGTGACTGAACTCGAAGATACAGAAGGGCCCTATCTCAGCCTTGCTTGGTAAAAGATGACTTCTTGATGGACTGACTTCCAGGTTGAAACCCTAAAAATGAGTAGGACTTAGCCAGATCAAGGAGGTAAAGGAGGTTTTCTGAGCCGCATTTGATAAAGAAAAAAAAAATTAGTATTTCTGCTTTGCCCAAACTTTCTATTCTTGTTTTTCAACTACACTGGGAAGAAAACAGCTAAGGGTGCCATGTCCACAGATCTTACATAATTCAGCACTGAAAGATAGTGGGAATTCAACATCACCATAAAAGAGACTAATGTTAAAATCAAGGGAATGGCAATAATGAAAATAACCAAATATAATGGAAAAGTAAATAGCATATAGAAGCTTCTCTGCCTATAAGTTGGTTCGTTTCTGTATGTCGGTTCATTTATTATTCAATTCGGTATGAAACACAGTTCACTGGACAAAGGCATGGAAGATTTCTTTAATAACTCTCAGTACTAATTTAATTCTACTTAAACACACATATTCTAGTGAATGCCACATGCTTTTCAGCATGATTTTTATGTGTAAATCAGGATAATATGTTTTCAGATCATTAAGTAAAAGGAAGCATGAACTAAAACCTATTTAATCAATGAGGTATCACCTTTAAACTGCCACAAGGTCATAAAAAAGATAATTTCAAAGCTATAAGTTTCCTAATTGTAATCAACAACAATCTAATGATAAAAAGAAGTATGTGCTAATGGCTGTAATAAACTTGAGGAAATCACTGTCTGTCTTTGAAGACACTTTGCTTCCTCTTTTGGTGAAGGGCCACCTCCCCAATTCTGGATTTCTGAGGACGTGAAGTGAATGATTGTATGCTGGCTTCCAGAGCATTATGATAATGACATGGATATACATCCACTGAGTGGAAATGAAGATAAGATTCAGCAGTTGACTTCATCCAACTGTACCACCATAAAGCAATATTTAGTTTCCTTGTGTTTGCATAATATCAACTCTTCTACTAACCCACTTCACACAGTGTATATATTGAGTTAACAATGGCAGCTTGCTATGTTTAACTGAATCCATATATATTATAAGTTATTAGGTTATACATTCCTAAACATGTGAACAATGAATTAAATTTACCCCTGGGCTTCCCAGGAGGCACTAGTGGTAAAGAACCCACCTCCCAATACAGAGACAAAAGAGATGCGAGTTTAATCCCTGGGATGGGAAGATCCCCTGGAGAAGGGCATGGCAACCCACTCCAGTATTCTTGCCTGGAGAAGCCCATGGACAGAGAAACCCAGTGGCCCACACACCAAAGGGTCTCAAAGACTTGGGCACAAATGAAGCGACTTAGCACACACGCACTTTTATGAATGCAATGTAAATTTCTGTAAATTACAAACTACTTAAATCAGTGTAAAAGCCAGAAAATGAATATGCACCTCAAATATTTCACATATTCTGTTAAGATATTACTATACCACTGAAAAATTTCAAGCACTAATTGCTCTTTAATACCTAAATATGAATAAAAGGTATTATATACTAGGGTATAGAGTCATCACAATTTTTTAATCCCTTCTAGCACATTGGGTTAGAGTAAAAAATGAAGATAGGAACACCCAAGGTTTGTTTTGTTTTGATCTCAATTCTTAAACAGGCACCCACCTAAATTCAATTCTCTCTTCATAAAATTATCTGTTCATAAAATATGCAACTGAGTAGATCTGCCCCAAAAGTCTCTTTCAAGAATTCTTTTCTTAAACAATGTGGCTTCTGCCATTTAGAGTTTCAAGTGTTTTGGTAAATATCTACTCATTAATTCTTATAATGTCATAAAAGGCACATAATAGTGAATAATTTTATGACATAGAAGGTAATGAATTTTTCCTTGGCAGAAGAATTCCATACAAACTGTAGATTAACTCTTACTTTCCCTTGATGAGACCTTTGCTGCTCTTAACACTCTACGACTGCAGAGGGATCTATCCAGCCTTGCAGATCACTCTTAAGGAGATAAGGACATCATCCTTTAGTACAGGACACACTGGTTCCTAAAGCTGGGCTATGAGCAGACACTGGGTATCCTGGGGTCCTTTTCCTTTGGTATTTAAAAAATACACGTTTCTAAACACTCAACCAAGAATTACGCTCATTTCTGAAGTGTACTTTCTGTTCAAGAACTGTACATAAAAATCTAAGGCAGAGTTTTATTCTTAGTAATTAGTTCCTATAGACAGTTAAAACAAGTGTAGAGTTGAATCTAGATCATAATAGTTCTGAATAAGTTAAGTCAATCTTTATCAGAGAAATAATTAAAAATGGCCAGACTGGGTCACATTTCACCTGTGAAAATGATACTGAACTCTAATCATTAGGACATGGAATTTAAGGATGCTTTTCCAGTGGTGCAAATAGAGTTTTCCTATTCTATAACCCTTACTCTGCTTTTTTTCTCTTTTGGTCAAATGAGAAGTTTATATATACATCTAAACTTGTTTCCCCAAAAAACAGGAATGAAAAACCACTTGTATGAGAAAAGCAAAGTACAAATTTAAAATATATATTTTGAATCTAAATGAAGTCTCAGACAAAAAAGAATTTCCCTATATTCTCACTATGCATAATGCAAGAGGCACATGTGTGTGTACATACACATACATAGAGACACATGTGTGTGTGCATACACACAGTGCTAGATGAAAATGATCTCAATAAAATAATACTAATATAAGGGTCCCAATAAAACAAAGCAAGAACAAAAACCACCAGAAACACAACTGCAACTCTAAGTTCTGAAAAAATTAATTCTAACAATAAACAGGCATTCAATGGAGACAGTTCTAGAGCATCTGTATACATTCAGATACCAAGGTTGTTCACAGACTTACCCCCTGGAGGCATTGAAATCATTACAGGATCACTCATCAAGCTGCCTTGGCTATTGGAAACATTCACGTGTACTGTATAGTTCGTAAAAGGAACCAATCCATTGATGAGCACCCAAAGGTGGGTCTCTTCACCACTGTGCATGATTTGTGTGCCATTCAGAAGAGTGTAGTTATCACCTGCTGATTATAAAAAGAAAAGTATTTAAATTAGTGTATAATTAAGGATTATTTCCTTCTATTATTTGAGTATTTTCTTGGGTTCTAAGAATAGTGCGCTAAGTAGAGCTATCTGTATCAGTACCTCAAGAGGCATTTAAAGTGCTGCATCAACATACATAAATTTATTATTTTCTGAACAAAGTGTTACCTGAATTAATATGTTTATTAATTTCTAATTTATTCAGTGCAGAGGTTGGAATAACTCGACTGATATTTTTAAGACAGTATGAAGCCTAATCACAAATATCATGGATATAAGTATAAATACTGTACAGATATATAAATTGATCCGTTAATGGATTATTTACAATTGTTTGAGTTTTTTTTTTAAAGTTCTTGAATTTTCTTTAATGTACAGACTGGGAGAAAATCACACTCTGTTTCCCTAAATGGAACGGTTCTGGATATAAATAGAACACTCAGATATGTGTTATATGTTTCATTTATTACCAGTACCAATTGGTTTATTTTCTGCTCATTTTGCTTGTAAGGTTAGCTGACTACTTTCTATCTAACACCTCTTCAAAACAAAACTGGTGACAATATTCTGAAAAGTAACTAGGGATGGGAAGTAATATGTGTCCACTTTGATCAGAATATCTTTTTTTTTTAACCTCTATGGGAAAATGCAGAGGCTGCCTGTCTGTATATAAGAATCACCGTGAAAGTACATCACTGGGTCCCACCACTACCCTCCTTCCAAAATTTCAGAGAACCCAAATCTCCAGATTAGAATACAGGAAAATACTTTTGTCTGATAACAGGGTTTTATCTCCATCTTCTATGCAACTGGGTTACATTCAAGGTTAAGAAGAGTTAGAAATTAGACTTAAAAAATAAGGCTACAATTGAACAGCATATTATAACATTTATTTCACTTGCTATGTTAGATGCTTTCATGAAAAGTTTCCATAAGGAAATTTTTAAAAATATCACCTAATTTAGTAAACTTTAGTTATATTTACTCTTAAAAGATTGAAAAAAGAATAGTTAGAAATAGTAATATTTACTTTAAATAGCCATCCTCCTTTGCCAGAACACTTTTTTTACTGTATATACCTTTAATTTTTCCCATATACATTCCACAAATATAAGCAAACAAATAAAAAAGCACTGATGTCAGCTTCTAGGAGAAAGCATATTTGCAAGCTCTCTGGATACTGATATAATCTTTACTGTTTAAATGTTTTAAAAAGTAAAGATGGTGACATATGAAAAGTGATCTTGCATTGTACAGCAGACAAAAGTTAACAGTTGTAATATTTACAAAAATATTATATTTTTACATAGTTTAGTATAGTGCAAGAGAAGGAAATGGCAGCCATTCCAGTATTCTTGCCTCGAGAATCCCATGGACAGAGGAGTCTGGTGGGCTACAGTCCTTGGGGTCGCAAAGAGTCAGACATAACTGAGTGACTTCACTCACTCTCAGTACAGTGCAATGGAAAGTACATAAATTTGGTGATTAGAGAGTTTCTGCATTTGAACTTGTCCTTTTCATTCTTGAGTAGTGTGCTCTTTGTAAGTAACTTACTTAATTTTATTTATTTTTTTACCACCACACTGGGTAGCTGTGGGATCTTAGTTTCATAACTAAGGACTGAACCCGAGTCCACAATAGCAAAAGCACTGAATCTTAATATCTGGACTGCCAGGGAATTACCTGTAAGTTACTTAATATTTCTGAACCTCATTTTTCTTCTGTGAACTGGGAATAATAACGCTCCTTTGTTTGCCATATTATTACACCCTTAAATGAGATGTTCAGCAGCAGCAGCTAGAAATGTTACTGCTTCTGTTGCAATAATTTCTATTCATTTTTAGTAAAACAAGATAGAGACATTGTCACAGTTTAAGAATGGTTTTAAGTTCCCAAAATGGAAACAGACAACACATCTATGTACGTGAAGAAGTTATGAAACCTACAAAGTAGCCGTTGGTAATCTCCTAATGCATTACAGCAGAAAGGATACAACATCTGTTGCTATATCCATGCAACAGGTACATTTCTGAAAACTATTTAGAACTATCAAGTGATTAAGAATTACTGACTCTGCATTTTACTTTCTCAAGTACCTACCTACTACATTCTCCCCACCTCCACCCAATAATGTATTATTATTCAAAAATCTAAGGTTTTTCAATTAATAAAACAATGCTAATCTCATTCACTTCCACTGTACCATTGTTTCATCAGGTTGCATTTCAAACTCTAATAAGATCAAATAATGAAAAAAGGAACTCATATCTAGTTATGAGCCTTATGAAATATGGGTAAGGCAGATCAAGACTTTAAACATATGCCAAATTTTAAAAAGATACTTATAATAACTTTAGGATGGAGAACTTAGCTGAAAATTTTATTGCTGTGAAGTCCACAGGTAGGTTAAGTGTTTTCCATGAACAGAAGAAATCTCTAGTTCATGCAAGAATTTATTACCTGAACTTGAAATTGGCATATCCAAAGGAGTGGTTTGTTCCAAAGAAAATAAATGGTACTTATGGGCTAAAACATGGGACTAATAATTTCTATTCCTTTTTGGTAAAACAAGATAAAGACATAGTCCCAGTTTAAGGATGATTTTAAGTTCCCAAGATGGGAATGGACAACACAGCTAGATAGGTGAAGAAGTTATGAAACTTACAAAGGAGCTGTTGATAAGCTCCTAATGCACTGAAAATACATTCCCAAATTATGCTACACTAGCTTTCATAGAAGTTTTACAACTGGTCAACTTGATTATTGAGCTCCAACCGCATGCAGGGAGTAGACCTGAGTAGGTGCTGCTAACAGTTTGCCTCGAATGAGTAAGACGCAGTTCTTGCACTCAAGAAACTTGTTTTAGACTAATATGAATCCCTTCCAATCATGATCTAAGAAAAATTCCATTATTCACATCTGAAGATCTTCTCAAGTTCCCATAATGTCCTGTTCCTTAAAAACATATTCAGTTATAGCTGAAACAATTGCTGCTATTGTCACATGCCCAGATCTAAAATTTCAAAAAG
The DNA here is from genome assembly GCF_019320065.1 of Cervus canadensis. Classification (NCBI taxonomy): domain Eukaryota; kingdom Metazoa; phylum Chordata; class Mammalia; order Artiodactyla; family Cervidae; genus Cervus; species Cervus canadensis. The sequence continues at coordinate 59,323,711 of NC_057398.1, read as the reverse complement.
GTCAGCTTATCCTAGGAAACCCAGGAAAATGCTCTATTTCCTTGAGAGTAGTATAAGATGTCAAACTGCAAGACAACAATGAAAATTATAAAAATAAGTCAAGAGAATACAGTTTTATACATTTCAAGCCTGGTGTAATTGTAAGCTCAATGAGTTAACGTCTATGATGATAATACTGGTGAGGGTTTTTTTTCCCCCTTGTATTTTGTTTGTTTGTCTTTGAAGCAAATTTCTAGCTGTAAAATGAAAAATATTGCCAGCTTTGAAAATGGCATGGCAGGGGGAAATATATTAAGTACCACTTTATTCTAAGTTTCCCGGATAACATTAATACATGGTAATTATACAATTAGTTGTAACATTAAGTCCTAGTTATAGAACAATGATTACTCAGTAATTATAAGAAGTATATAATTACTCAATAATTATGAGAAGTATGCAATTACATAACCATTTCGTTCAGCTCAAAAAAGAACTTGTACATCTCCAGGAATCACGCAGCTGAGTGAATTGAATGTTCTTTCACTTCCACTAGCATAAAGCTCAATTCAGAGACCTGGAGCAAACGACAGGATTTCAACCCTCAATGAAGCTCAAAAATCTCCAGATTCAAAACCAATACAGGACCCAGAGATTTCAGCTCTTCTCCACCTTATTCTCCCTGCTCTCTCTTTCTTTCAGTAACCTTTGCCAATTTGGGTTCCTAGCTTTTAAGGAAAAAATCTTAAAAATGTAGGTCCTCTGATCCTTTTAAAGGGGTTGTGCTTTACCACCACTTTTCACTGCATGAACTTTGTTTTCAGTGGGCTGGAAAATGCAGCCCCATTGGTTCAGCCTCAAGAATCAAGCTAGAAAATGCTACAGTGATAAGCATTTCCTATCACAGGTGATCACTCGTGTCTGCTTGGCCTCAGCGCGGACCTGATTTGTGAGTATAAATGGATGGTGCTGGCCAGGTTAAGATTCTATATTCTGGAACCACAACTCCCATGACTCCTCCTCCAGGCACTGTGAGCTTGGAGTCCCCCTCATCCACCTTCTTTAGCTCTGGCCTGTGCCATTCAGCTTTAATCGGTTGTTCAGTCACAAAGTCATGTCTGACTGTTACCCCATGGACTGCAGCTTTAACTGGGGATTGCACTAAACTCTTTGCACCATGAGACTGTCTATACCTGTGTTCCAGAGCTCACCCATGTCAAAATCGCCTGGGAGTACTTCACACACCTGAGTTCTAACCCAGACCTACTAAAGAACACCAGAGCGTATGGGGAATCACATGGTGATTCTTCTTCAGCATGCAGAACTACTTGTTTTAGGATTATTTAACCCATGTTCAAGGTGGTCTTAACGTAATGATCAAAATTCATTTCCTTTGCTTGAAAAAATTATCAGGCCGAATTTGGCATTCTTATAAATCATGCATTTAGATTCTACCTTTGGGCTGCAAAATGTTGATTAGTGAAACAATGCATCTTTAGAAAGTGTAAAGTTAACTTGCAAACAAGACTGTCTTTACAGACTACAAAATCTAGTACAGTTATATGAAAGTTTGAAATATGAATAAAAACAATTTTTAAAATGAATAAAAGTGAAAAGACAGCCTTCAGAATGGGAAAAAATAATAGCAAATGAAGCAACAGACAGAATTAATCTCAAAAATATACAAGCAACTCCTGCAGCTCAATTCCAGAAAAATAAAAGACCCAATCGAAAAGTGGGCCAAAGAACTAAACAGACATTTCTCCAAAGACATACAGATGGCTAACAGACACATGAAAAGATGCTCAACATCACTCATTATCAGAGAAATGCAAATCAAAACGTCAATGAGGTACCATCTCATACCAGTCAGAATGACTGCTATCCAAAAGTCTACAAGCAATAAATGCTGGAGAGGGTGTGGAGAAAAGGGAACCCTCTTACAATGTTGGTGGGAATGCAAACTAGTATAGCCACTATGGAAAACAGTGTGGAGATTCCTTAAAAAACTGGAAATAGAACTGCCATATGACCCAGCAATCCTGCTGCTGGGCATACACACTGAGGAAACCAGAATTGAAAGAGACACATGTACCCCAATATTCATCGCAGCACTGTTTATAATAGCCAGGACATGGAAGCAACCTAGATGCCCATCAGCAGACGAATGGATAAGGAAGCTGTGGTACATATACACCATGGAATATTACTCAGCCATTAAAAAGAATACATTTGAATCAGTTCTAATGAGGTGGATAAAACTGGAGCCTATTATACAGAGTGAAGTAAGCCAGAAAGAAAAACACCAATACAGTATACTAATGCATGTATATGGAATTTAGAAAGATGGTAACGATAACCCTGTATGTGAGACAGCAAGAGAGACACAGATGTATTGAACAGTCTTTTGGACTCTGTGGGAGAGGGCGAGGGTGGGATGATGTGGGAGAATGGCATTGAAACATGTAAATTATCATATGTGAAACAAATCACCAGTCTAGGTTTGATGCATGATACAGGATGCTTAGGGCTGGTGCACTGGGATGACCCAGAGGGATGGGATGGGGAGGGAGGTGGGAGGGGGGTTCAGGATAGGGGACACATGTACACTCATGGCAGATTCAAGTCAATGTATGGCAAAACCAATACAATGTTGTAAAGTAGAATAAATAAATAATTTAAATTTTAAAAAAAAGAAGAAGATCAAGCCAAGAGAAAAAAAATATTTTTTAAAGGAAAAAGAAAAGCTATATCATGCAAATGATAACCATAAGAGAACTGGCTATACTAATATCAGATAAAACAGACTGTTAGACAAAAAACATTATGAGCAATAAAGAGAGACATTTAAAAATGATAACAGGTTATTCCATCAGGAATATATAATTATGGACATACATGCACCTATTTGGGCTTCCCAGGTGGATCTAGTGGTAAAGAACCCAGCGGCCAGTGCAGGAGACAGAAGAGATAAGGGTTCGATCCCTGGGTCAGCAAGATCCCCTAGAGGAGGGCATGGCAACCCACTTCAATATCCTTGACTGGAGAATCCGTGGACAGATGAGCCTGGAGGACTATAATCCATGGGGTTGTGAAGAGTTGGACACAATGTACCTATATATTTCTGGTTTTAATCATTACAAAATATTGCCTGTTTGCTTGATTTTATAATAAATGAAACCATGACGTATGTAAAAGTATGTATATCACACACCTGAGAACAATAACTTAAGAATTTCTGAATTAAGGATCTCTCTTTTTCTTTCTCCACTGAGGATGCAGAGAAAAGGAAGGGTTCTTTGCACACTGGCCCGTATAATGCAATCACAAGGAAAAAAATATATTTGGTATAGATCACACAACATTCTAAAATAAAACCCTAGATGTTATTTCAGACTATTTTACATTCTCAAGGATTTCCCAAAGGGTTAATTCTTTCAGTCCTACTTTTCTACTTTACTTTGAAGGAAAAAGTGTTAAATGAAGAAGCAATCAAAATAAATCTCACATGTGCCACAGGTTTCACATGAAAGGAACTTTTCCTTCAGCTTCGAATATGAAGACCAACTAAAGTGTTAACAACCTGGATGCCCATTTCTAAGGCTAAAATCTTACTTTTCATGTTCTTATTTGCCGAATCATAGGATATTTTTCTGTACAATTAGTTTTTAAGCATAAACCAGTGTAAACAGATATTCTCGCATGTATGAGTCACAGATGAGTAACTGATGCCTATTCCGAGAATATCATCTCACGGGGCTCTCTAGATTGAAATAACATAAATGGGTATCCTTTCCCATTCTTGTTATCATCATTGTCACAAGAATTTTAATGCACCATATATTCCATAATTTTTTTCCTCTGTGCTGTACTGCCCTGACCTTTTCAATATTCTGTAATTTGACTGGCTGGCTATTGCAGTTCTCTCCTTTTTACAGCCTTATTAACTTGTGGAAAAGAGGTGAAATGAACAGCCAATCAGAATACATCATATTGCAAAGGTCAGTGTAGTCTTGTAAGTATCATCACACACAGAAGACTGTATGCCAGGCATTAACATCCTGATATCTTATTCATGTGACAAAGATTGTAACAAGAACAGAAAATGGCACAACATGAATCCATTCTCATGACAAAGATCATAATGAGGAATGACAGCGAACAAACCAAACTGATTCTTGTTACCTTGTGAGGATTTTACATGTCAGACCTGGTCCTGTTTAAGTTAGCCTTTTTCTGAATCCAATTACACCTTATGGTAGAAAAGATATTGACCAATTTTCCCACTTCTGGCTGGAAAAAGAAAATGCTATATTTTTTCCTGTATTAGGGTCTCAGTTTTAGTGTTGTTCAGCCTCACCTCACCATCACAGAATTCTGCCAATCCCCAAGTAAAAGACACTGAATGGCATATTGCAAATTAGGGTCATGTGGCCAGTATGCCCTTAAATGGGAGCTAAGAATCCTAGGTTACTCTAGATAGCACATATTAATAGTTAAGTCACTTTTATTTCTTCTTTGTAAAGATATTTCAAATTATTGTACCCAAGATGCAAATGCATGCTCCAAACATCATTATTTTAATAGATCTTACTTTGATATAAATCTGAAAGTATTTAAGTTAATATATAGGTAAAAGGACCTATTCCTGACTTTAAGTTTATGCCAACATACAAAACTTTTATAGATCTTTTCTTACACAGCTTTCTTCTCCACAGAACATTTTGAAAGAGAAAAAAAATAAGTAGCTTGTGAAGCACTTAGGCTCTGAGAAAGACAGTGCTCTGTTAATGCATCATACTTTTACCATTATTGTAATTACTCTAATGTGATGCTTAATTAGTTGTCCTCTAGTAAAAGCTGTACTTCTTTGATTCCTCTTTAAAGTGGTCATTCTGCTATTATAACAATTGTAGTTCAGGGAATAAATACACAGAATATATCATCAATTCACCAAAAGATGCTTCAGAATAATTTGCCCCAAGTCTGTGCTCATACAAGAGCAATACAGCTCTATAGAAAGTGAGGATATTTTTGTCTGGTGCTGTTTTGATTTTTTTTTTAATTTATGGGCAAGAGTAAACTAATGTTACACAATTAATCTTCTAACTATTTTAAATACCATTTTTTAAGTCACTAGCGGTAGCTGCTGTTCTAAAGGCTTAAAAAGAACTAACTGAAGAATATGGATGGATTTGGAGGGCATCATACTAAGTGAAATAAGCCAGAGAGAGAAAGATAAACTCTGTATGATATCACTTATATGTGGAATGTACAAAATACAACAACCTGGTGAGTATACCAAAAAGAAATAGACTCACGGATGTGGAGAAAAAACGAGTAGTCATCAGTGGGGAGAGGGTGGGGCAACATAAGGGTGAGGCAGTAGAAGGTACCGACTACTGGGTATAAGACAGACTCAAGGATGTGGGGATACATAGGGGTGGGATGCATTCAAGGATGTGGGAATACAATACAGAGAATATAGTTAATAATTCATAATAACTGCAAGTGGAAAGTAACCCTTAAGAATTTTATAAAAATAAAAAATTTTAAAAGGGGGTAAGCAAAGAGTAATCAATGAATCCTTGAATGAAACAAAGATGGGTTTACTATTTAAACTGCTTCTGAAAGACTTTTTTAACCTTTTAGTGTTATATGCCTTCCAGAGGTAATTTGCCAGACATGAAACAGCCCTTCCTACAAATCTTAATGAAAAAAAGTAAATGGCTAAAAAAGGCTAAAATATTTTGCTGTAAGAAGCAAATGCAGTGTTAATACTGCCTTGCAATTTATTTTAAAGAAATAATTTTATTGCCTCATTCTAAACATAAGAAAATAAATTACAAAATGGCTTAACAGTGCCTATGTAAAAATTTGGTTTAAAAACCAAGCAAATGTGGCTACAGTCAGAAGCAAGAGAACTATAACGTGATACCTTTAGTCTCAAAATAAGCTTTCAACATGAAAAGGGTCATAAGAAATACATTTGTTTGTAAAGCAAAGAGAGTTTGATATATACATTTTGCCCTCTTGATCAACAACTTAATCGATTTTTCTCCCTGATTTCAAGTTGGTCTGATTTTCCCTTTTAGATCCTGCAGATGGTGACTTTCTAGCCTGGATAATTACAGAAATGAAAAGAACCAGTTTGAGTCCTTTCAAAGACATTTTATTCACTTTAGTTGTTTTCTTATTATTTACCTAGATCAGTTACTGTAGTTCAGCTATAAAATAAGTGTTAAAACACGTAATATCTCTGTCATGGCAAATAGTTAATCACTTACTTAATGCTAAGAATGCATTTTATAGTCACCAATTGTATTTTTTTTAAAGAAAGAATAAAGTTGTTTTTAAAACATTTCATCTTAAGGAAAAGATTGAGAAATGTGAACAACTTATTAACAATGTTATAGGTACCTACTATAAGTCTTTATTTTTTAATCTTTGCTCATTGTTCGGGCTTTCATTGTCAGTATACAAATGAAGATTATTATCTGCTCTTAAAACATGTTCATAACTCACAGATGCCAATAAGAATATTTAGTTCTTTAGGGAGATGATCAGAAAGAAACTGGCTAAAAAGGAGACCTGGTGATCTCCAATCCATAATCAAATATCTAGATTGATTGTGTCACTTGCACTTGTATTGATTTCAATTCGAGTAGCTCACCCAAGGGAATAATAAAAATGTGGAATAAAACTGATTTATGAGAACAAAATAAATCCTTTTGTGAGTGGTAATGAATTGGTACTATTTAACCCTTTCAATCACAGAGTGAAAAAACTATTTATTTTTTAAGAATGCTGAGCTAGCCAAAAGAAGTCATATCAGAAATGCCAATATTGCCAAGTGCCATTACACTACGTTGTAATCCTGGGGAAAAAAGCTGCTCTAAACTTGATGGAAGGCATCACCTGACATACAACATACTTCTAGCTTTCCTGGGCCAAGTTCAATGTGCTATCACACATGATGGACTTGTAGATCTAAAGCATTATGGAATCATTCGATAAATGCTTATTGCACTTATTTACATGATTTATAAGACAGCTGAGAAACAAGAGTGAACTTGGTGGCATAGGTTGCTGTTCAATCACTAAGTCGTGTCCGACTCCTTGTGACCCGATGGACCACAGCACACCAGGCGTCTCTGTCCTTCACTATCTTCTGGAGTTTGTTCAAATTCATGTCCAAGGAGTCAGTGGTATTAACTAGCCATCTCATCTTCTACTGCCCTCTTTACCTCTTGCCTTCAATCTTTTCCAGCATCAGGGTCTTTTCAAATGAGTCAGCTCATTGCATCAGGCCAAAGTACTAGAGCCTCAGCTTCAACATCAGTCCTTCCAATGAATATTTATGATTGATTTCCTTTAGGATTGACTGGTTTGATCTCCTTGCTGTCCAAGAGACTCTCAAGAGTTTTCTCCAGCACCACAATTTGAAAACATCAATTCTTCAGCACTCAGCCTTCTCTCTGGTCCAACTTTCATATCCATACATGACTACTGGAAAAACCACAGCTTTGACTAAAGGGACCTTTGTCAGCAAAGTAATCTCTGCTTTGTAATATTCTGTCTAGATTTGTCATAGGTTTCCTTCCAAGGAACAAATGTCTTTTAATTTTATGGGTGAAGTCACCATCTGCAGTGATTTTGAAGCCCAAGAGAATAAAATCTGTCACTGTTTCCATTTTCCCCCCATCTATTGGCCGTGAAATGATGAGACTGAACGCCATGATGTTAGTTTTCTGAATGTTGTGTTTTAAGCCAGCTTTTTCACTGTCTCTTTTCATCTTCATCAAGAGGCTCTTTAATTGCTCTTCACTTTCTGCCATTAGAGTGGTATCATCTGCATGCATGGGGTTGTTGATAATTCTCCTGACAATCCTGATTCCAGCCTGTGAGTCATCCAGTCCAGCATTTTGCATAATGTATTCTGCATAGAAGTTAAATAAGCAGGGTGACAACATAAAGTCTTGGCATACTTCTTTTCCAACTTGGAACCAATCTGTTGTTCCATGTCCAGTTCTAACCATTGCTTCTTGACCTGCATACAGGTTTCTCAGGAGGCAGGTCAGGTGGTCTGGTACTCCTATCTCTTGAAGAATTTTTCTCAAATTGTTGTGATCCACAGAGTCAAAGTCTTTAGCAGAGTCAATGAATCAGAAGTAGATGTTTCTCTGGAATTCCCTTGCTTTTTCTATGATCCAGCAGATGTTGGCAATTTGATCTCTGGTTCCTGGGCCTGTTCTAAACCTAGCTTGTATATCTGGAAGTTCTCTATTCACATACTGCTGAAGCCTAGCTTGAGGAATTTTGAGCATTACCTTGCTAGCTTGTGAAATGAGCACAATTGTATGGTAGTTTAAACATTCTTTGGCATTGCCTTTCTTTGGGATTTAGGGCTTCCCTGGTAGCTCAGCTGGTAAAGAATCCGCTTGCAAAGCAGGAGACCCTGGTTCAATTCCTGGGTTGAGAAAATCCACTGGAGGGAGAACAGCAACCCTCTCCAGTATTCTTGCCTGGCAACTTCCATGGACTAAAGAGCCTGGCAGGCTACAGTCTGTGGCATCACAAAGGGTCAGACACGAATGAGCACGCATACACACACACACACACACACACACACACACATTCACCTTAAGGAAAATTTAAGGACCTGGGAAAAAGTAAGATGATTTGTATATAACCAAAGCAACTGATTCTATCAACTGAGCCAACTAGCTAACCAGTTGATTTAATGAGAAAAAAACAAAAAGCAAAAAAATCAGCTCATGTTCTTTGAAATCCAGTAGTCAAAACATTTCCAATAGTTTGGCTTCAACTTAATTTTTAACTTTTCCATGTTGCTGACATCTTATACACATGTTCTAAAACTAGGTTGTCCAATTGAATAACCACTATCCACATGGGGCCCCTGAGCACTTGAAATGTGGTTGTAGAACTGAATTTCTAATTTTATTTAATTTTAACTAATTTAAATTAAAAACTAATCATTAATTTTGCTTCTGGAAAAAATTTAAATTATTGAATACCTTTTTAACAGAAAATATTATGAAGTTGAAATACAGATCGAATATTTCTGATAAAAATTATCTGAATTGAAGAGTACTATAAAATATACACACTGGGGGGGAGGAGCCAAGATGGCGGAGGAGTAGGACCGGGAGACCACTTTCTCTCCTACAAATTCATCAAAAGAATAACCGAATGCAGAGCAAACTTCACAAAACAACTTCTGATCGCTAGCTGAGGTCATCGGGCGCCCAGAAAAGCAGACCATTGTCTTCGAAAGGAGGTAGGACAAAATATAAAAGATAAAAAGTGAGACAAAAGAGCTAAGGACGGAGACCCGTCCCGGGAAGGGAGTCTTAGGCGGCCTTGCTTGGGCTAGGGTCCGGGCCTGAGTGCCCTGAGGACAATCGGGGGGAGCTTCTGTGAGGTGCCAACTTGAACTGAGGGAGACCAAAGGAGAGAGAGAAAATTGACCGGCCGGAACACACTGCCGGCCGTTCGCAGAACAAAGGGACGGGGAAAGTCCCGAGAAGAGCTCGCAGGCTGCGGACCGGCCCAGCCCCGCCGGAGGCAGGAGGCAGGGGGGAGGGGAAGGTCGCGGCGAGACACAGGGCGCAGGCACCCGACCGGCGCGGGGCGGGGACTGGGGCTGGGGACGCGGAGGGCGGAAGGCGCGCGCACCCGCCTGGCGCCAGCGTAAACTGAGACTGGGTCCGCGGAAGGGAGTGGGTGCGCCACACCTGGGGATAGCGCGCCCACCAAGCCCCTGGCTGCCTGGACCGCTCTGACGGGGAAGGCACAGAGAGCAGGCGCAGCTTTTCCTTCTGCGCTTTTGTGTAACACCCGAGGGCTGGAACCTCGCGCAGCGCGGGGCGCGCTCCATATAGAACAGCCGGGAGCCTGAGCAGCGCAGACGGAGAAAGCAGCGTCAGCCCCTTCCGGCAGCGCCAGCCCGCCCCCGCAGGGCCAGCCCCTCCCCGCAGCGTCAGCCCCGCCCCACAGCGCCAGCCCCGCCCCGCAGCGTCAGCCCCTCCCAGCAGCGCAACGGAACTAGCTACCTGAATAAGAGTCCGCCTCCGGCCGCCTGTGTCAGGGCGGAAATGAGCCTCTGAAGAGACCGGCAAACAGAAGCCAAATAAACAAAGGGAACCGCTTCAGAAGGGACTGGTGCAACAGATTAAAATCCCTGAAGAAAACACCGACTTCACCGGAAGGGCCCTGTAGATATCGAGAAGTGCAAGCTGGAACGAGGAGCTATCTGAAACTGAGCCGAACCCACACTGACCGCAACAGCTCCAGAGAAATTCCTAGACATATTTTTACTTTTTTTTTATTTTTCTGTTTTTTCTAAGTAAGGAAAAAAAAAAATTTTTTTTCTTTTTATATTTTTCTTTTTTATTTTTTCTCTTTTATTTTCCTTTAAAATTCCCTATTACTCCCCCATTACTCCTTAACTTTCATTTTCATAGATTTTTACGATTTTTTTAATTAGGGGAAAAAAAAAATTTTTTTTTTCTTTTTTTTCTTTTTCTTTTTTTTTCTTCTCCTTTTTCTTCTTTTTTTTTTCTTTCCTTTTTCTCTTCTATTTTCTATTTTTCTTTTTCTCTTATTTCTTTTAAAGTCCTCTAGTACTCCTCTACTACTCTTCATTTTCATCTTCACTACACTATAACCTTACAAAAAAAAAAGAGAAGCCCTATCTTAAAACCGAAGATTATTCCCTCCCAAACTTGACTCTCTGTTTTCTACCTCAGAACACCTCTATTTCCTCTTTTCCCCTTCTCTTCCCCATCCAATTCTGTGAATCCTTGTAGGTGTCTGAGATACGAGAACACTCTGGGAACAGACAGCTGCGTAGATCTGTCTCTCTCCTCTTGAGTCCCCCTTTTTCTCCTCCTACTCATCTCTATCTCCCTCCTCCCTTTTCTCCTGTTCATGTAACTCTGTGAACCTCTCTGGGTGTCCCTAACGGGGGAGAATCTTTTCGCCATTAACCTAGAAGTTTAATTATCAGAGCTGTATAGTTGGAGAAGTCCTGAGACTACAGGAAGGATAAAACTGAAATCCAGAGGCAGGAAACTTAAGCCCAAAACCTGAGAACACCAGAAAACTCCTGACTACATGGAACTTTAAGTGATAAGTGACCGTCCAAAAGCCTCCATACCTACACTGAAACCAACCACCACCCAAGAGCCAATAAGTTTTAGAGCAAGACATACCACGCAAATTCTCCAGCAACACAGGAACATAGCCCTGAATGTCAACATACAGGCTACCCAAGGTCACACCTAACACATAGACCCAACTCAAAACTCATTACTGGGCACTCCATTGCTCTCCAAAGAGAAGAAATCAAGTTCCACGCACCAGTACACTGACGCAAGCTTCCCTAACCAGGAAACCTTGACAAGCCAAACGTCCAACCCCACCCACTGGGTAAATCCTCCACAATAAAAAGGAACCACAGACCTCCAGAATACAGAAAGTCCACTCCAGACACAGCAATCTAAACAAGATGAAAAGGCAAAGAAATACCCAACAGGTAAAGGAACATGAAAAATGCCCACCAAGTCAAACAAAAGAGGAGGAGATAGGGAATCTACCTGAAAAAGAATTTAGAATAATGATAATAAAAATGATCCAAAATCTTGAAAACAAAATGGAGTTACAGATAAATAGCTTGGAAACAAAGATTGAAAAGATACAAGAATTGTTTAATAAAGACCTAGAAGAAATAAAAAAGAGTCAATTAAAAATGAATAATGCAATGAATGAGATCAAAAACACTTTGGAGGGAACCAAGAGTAGAATAACGGAGGCAGAAGATAGGATAAGTGAGATAGAAGATAAAATGGTGGAAATAAATGAAGCAGAGAGGAAAAAAGAAAAAGGATCAAAAGAAATGAGGACAACCTCAGGGACCTCTGGGACAATGTGAAACACCCCAACATTCAAATCATAGGAGTTCCAGAAGAAGAAGACAAAAAGAAAGGCCATGAGAAAATACTTGAGGAGATAATAGCTGAAAACTTCCCTAAAATGGGGAAGGAAATAGCCACCCAAGTCCAAGAAACCCAGAGAGTCCCAAACAGGATAAACCCAAGGCGAAACACCCCAAGACACATATTAATCAAATTAACAAAGATCAAACACAAAGAACAAATATTAAAAGCAGCAAGGGAGAAACAACAAATAACACACAAAGGGATTCCCATAAGGATAACAGCTGATCTATCAATAGAAACCCTCCAGGCCAGAAGGGAATGGCAGGACGTCCTGAAAGTAATGAAAGAGAATAACCTACAACCTAGATTACTGTATCCAGCAAGGATCTCATTCAGATATGAAGGAGAACTCAAAAGCTTTACAGATAAGCAAAAGCTGAGAGAATTCAGCACTACCAAACCAGCTCTTCAACAAATGCTAAAGGATCTTCTCTAGACAGGAAATGCAGAAAGGTTGTACTATAAACGTGAACCCAAAACAACAAAGTAAATGGCAACGGGACCACAACTTATCAATAATTACCTTAAATGTAAATGGGTTGAATGCCCCAACCAAAAGACAAAGATTGGCTGAATGGATACAAAAACAAGACCCCTATATATGCTGTCTACAAGAGACCCACCTCAAAACAAGAGACACATACAGACTGAAAGTGAAGGGCTGGAAAAAAATATTTTCATGCAAACGGAGACCAAAAGAAAGCAGGAGTCGCAATATCATATTCAGATAAAAATAGACTTTCAAATAAAAGCTGTGAAAAGAGACAAAGAAGGACACTACATAATGATCAAAGGATCAATCCAAGAAGAAGATATAACAATTATAAATATATATGCACCCAACATAGGAGCACCACAATATGTAACGGCAAACACTAACGAGTATGAAAGAGGAAATTAATAGTAACACAATAATAGTGGGAGACTTTAATACCCCACTCACAACTATGGATAGATCAACTACACAGAAAATTAACAAGGAAACACAAACTTTAAATGACACAATGGACCAGCTAGACCTAATTGATATCTATAGGACATTTCACCCCAAAACAATCAACTTCACCTTTTTCTCAAGTGCACACGGAACATTCTCCAGAATAGATCACATCCTGGGCCATAAATCTAGTCTTGGAAAATTCAAAAAAATTGAAATCATTCCAGTCATCTTTTCTGACCACAGTGCAGTAAGATTAGATCTCAATTACAGGAAAAAAAATTGTTAAAAATTCAAACACATGGAGGCTAAATAACACACTTCTGAATAACCAACAAATCATAGAAGAAATCAAAAAAGAAATCAAAATATGTATAGAAATGAATGAAAATGAAAACACAACAACCCAAAACCTATGGGACACTGTAAAAGCAGTGCTAAGGGGAAAGTTCATAGCATTACAGGCTTACATCAAGAAACAAGAAAAAAGCCAAATAAATAACCTAACTCTACACCTAAAGCAATTAGAGAAGGAAGAAATGAAGAACCCCAGGGTTAGCAGAAGGAAAGAAATCTTAAAAATCAGGGCAGAAATAAATGCAAAAGAAACTAAAGAGACCATAGCAAAAATCAACAAAGCTAAAAGCTGGTTTTTTGAAAAAATAAACAAAATTGACAAACCATTAGCAAGACTCATTAAGAAAGAAAGAGAGAAGAACCAAATTAACAAAATTAGAAATGAAAATGGAGAGATCACAACAGACAACACTGAAATACAAAAGATCATAAGAGACTACTACCAGCAGCTCTATGCCAATAAAATGGACAACTTGGATGAAATGGACAAATTCTTAGAAAAGTATAACTTTCCAAAACTGAACCAGGAAGAAATAGAAGATCTTAACAGACCCATCACAGGCAAGGAAATCGAAAGTGTAATCAAAAATCTTCCAGCAAACAAAAGCCCAGGACCAGATGGCTTCACAGCTGAATTCTACCAAAAATTTAGAGAAGAGCTAACACCTACCTTACTCAAACTCTTCCAGAAAATTGCAGAAGAAGGTAAACTTCCAAACTCATTCTATGAGGCCACCATCACCCTAATTCCAAAACCAGACAAAGATGCCACAAAAAAAGAAAACTACAGGCCAATATCACTGATGAACATAGATGCAAAAATCCTTAACAAAATTCTAGCAAACAGAATCCAACAACATATTAAAAAAATCATACACCATGACCAAGTGGGCTTTATCCCAGGAATGCAAGGATTCTTCAATATCCGCAAATCAATCAACGTAATACACCACATTAACAAATTGAAAGATAAAAACCATATGATTATCTCAATAGATGCAGAGAAAGCCTTTGACAAAATTCAACACTCATTTATGATTAAAACTCTCCAAAAAGCAGGAATAGAAGGAACATACCTCAACATTATAAAAGCCATATATGACAAACCCACAGCAAGCATCACCCTCAATGGTGAAAAATTGAAAGCATTCCCCCTGAAATCAGGAACAAGGCAAGGGTGCCCACTGTCACCACTACTGTTCAACATAGTGTTGGAAGTTTTGGCCACAGCAATCAGAGCAGAAAAAGAAGTAAAAGGAATCCAGATAGGAAAAGAAGAAGTGAAACTCTCACTGTTTGCAGATGACATGATCCTCTACATAGAAAACCCTAAAGACTCTACCAGAAAATTACTAGAGCTAATCAATGAATATAGTTAAAGTTGCAGGATATAAAATAAACACAAGAAATCCCTTGCATTCCTATATACTAACAATGAAAAAACAGAAAGAGAAATTAAGGAAATAATACCATTCACCATTGCAACAAAAAGAATAAAATACTTAGGAGTATATCTACCTAAAGAAACAAAGACCTATACATAGAAAACTATAAAACACTGATGAAAGAAATCAAAGAGGACACAAACAGATGGAGAAACATACCGTGTTCATGGATTGGAAGAATCAATATTGTCAAAATGGCTATTCTACCCAAAGCAATCTATAGATTCAATGCAATCCCTATCAAGCTACCAACGGTATTTTTCACAGAACTAGACCAAAGAATTTCACAATTTGTATGGAAATACAAAAAAACTCGAATAGCCAAAGTAATCTTGAAAAAGAAGAATGGAACTGGAGGAATCAACCTGCCTGACTTCAGACTCTACTACAAAGCCACAGTCATCAAGACAGTGTGGTACTGGCACAAAGACAGAAATATAGACCAATGTAACAGAATAGAAAGCCCAGAGATAAATCCACGAACCTATGGACACCTTATCTTTGACAAAGGAGGCAAGGATATACAATGGAAAAAAGACAACCTCTTTAACAAGTAGTGCTGGGAAAACTGGTCAACCACTTGTAAAAGAATGAAACTAGAACACTTTCTAACACCATACACAAAAATAAACTCAAAATGGATTAAAGATCTAAATGTAAGACCAGAAACTTTAAAACTCCTAGAGGAGAACATAGGCAAAACACTCTCTGACATAAATCACAGCAAGATCCTCTATGACCCACCTCCCAGAATATTGGAAATAAAAGCAAAACTAAACAAATGGGACCTAATGAAACTTAAACTTTGCACTACAAAGGAAACTATAAGTAAGGTGAAAAGACAGCCCTCAGATTGGGAGAAAATAATAGCAAATGAAGAAACAGACAAAGGATTAATCTCAAAAATATACAAGCAACTCCTGCAGCTCAATTCCAGAAAAATAAATGACCAATCAAAAAATGGGCCAAAGAACTAAACAGACATTTCTGCCAAAGAAGAATTTACAGTGGCTAACAAACACATGAAAAAGGTGCTCAACATCACTCATTATCAGAGAAATGCAAATCAAAACCACAATGAGGTACCATTACACGCCAGTCAGGATGGCTGCTATCCAAAAGTCTACAAGCAATAAATGCTGGAGAGGGTGTGGAGAAAAGGGAACCCTCTTACACTGTTGGTGGAATGCAAACTAGTACAGCCACTATGGAAAACAGTGTGGAGATTCCTTAAAAAATGGAAATAGAACTGCCATATGACCCAGCAATCCCACTTTTGGGCATACACACTGAGGAAACCAGATCTGAAAGAGACACATGCACCCCAATGTTCATCGCAGCACTGTTTATAATAGCCAGGACATGGAAGCAACCTAGATGCCCATCAGCAGATGAATGGATAAGGAAGCTGTGGTACATATACACCATGGAATATTACTCAGCCGTTAAAAAGAATTCATTTGAATCAGTTCTAATGAGATGGATGAAACTGGAGCCCATTATACAGAGTGAAGTAAGCCAGAAAGATAAAGAACATTACAGCATACTAACACATATATATGGAATTTAGAAAGATGGTAACGATAACCCTATATGCAAAACAGAAAAAGAGACACAGAATGTACAGAACAGACTTTTGAACTCTGTGGGAGAATGTGAGGGTGGGATGTTTCAAAAGAACAGCATGTATACTATCTATGGTGAAACAGATCACCAGCCCAGGTGGGATGCATGAGACAAGTGCTCGGGCCTGGTGCACTGGGAAGACCCAGAGGAGTCGGGTGAGAGGGAGGTGGGAGGGGGGATCGGGATGGGAATAAGTGTAAATCTATGGCTGATTCATGTCAATGTATGACAAAACCCACTGAAATGTTGTGAAGTAATTAGCCTCCAACTAATAAAAAAATTAAAAAAAAAAAATAAAATAAAATATACACACTGATTTAGCATAAAAAGAAGAAAAAATCTCATTTGAGATATCACTTTAAGATTTTGATTCCATGTTGAAATGATAATATTCAGAGTAGAGTGATTCACAAAATATACATTACACTATTTTATTCATGTGCATACTAGAAAATTAGCAATTAGACATTTAGCTTACTTTATATGTCTATTGGACAGCACCACTCTGATGTGCTAAAGAAAAATATTAGAATGCATACTTAAAATGCAGGTTCATTTTGATCTGAAACTAACATAAGAAAGAAAATCTTATTCTTCCAAGATCTTCCTATATATATGCACACAAAATGAGGGTGAAACTTTTATTCATAAAATGCACAGGTTCTATTTAATACAATGCATTTAATTCATAGCCCTAAGAAAGCTAATTTCAGAACTACTTGGAAGGGACTCCTATAAGTGTTGAGTTGATTTGTTATCAGCTCTGTCAAATTGGCTTGTACTGTCATGGTGTTTAATGAAATTATATGAAGGTAACTATTTATCCTCGTTGGCATAAAAAGGCTTTTAAAAAATTAATACATTTTACTATTTACAATGAAACATAATTTAATTCAGTTTGATGGTACCGTAATTATTACAGCATAATAATTTTTCTAATATGATAACTTTTGCATGTATGCCACATAGAGTAAATCATTAAATAGGAAACAGTACAAATCAAAAGGATAATAAAAAACTCTATTATCTTAAAGGAATAAATTATTAGAGAAAAGTGAAAGTGAAACATCATAAGTTTAAGGGATTCAAGTAAAAGAAAGATGGTTGGGTTTCTGAAAGAAGCTGGGGCTCAAGGTCTTTATCATCTCAGGTTTAGTGAAGTTAAGTCTTTTATTTCCAAGTTCTCATGAGAATTTGGAGTTTTAAAATCTGATGTTTACTAAAATCTTCTAGTACTTTTGCTAGAAGATGACACATGCTACAAACTCTCCTCTTTTGTCTTGGCTTCATTCACTCCTTCTTTGACTATAAAAGAAGTACTCATTCATTGTAAATTTTAATTATTATCAGACAGTAAGAAAAGCTAGAATTATCTAAAATTTCAAGATAATCATTATTATTGTATCAATAGTTTGGTGTATTTTGGTAATTATCCTTTCATATTTTACACATATAAATACATTATCATTTTTTCCACTTACAGACTTTTTAATGCTCTTATTTTACACTTGTAACAATATAATTTTCTTAATGATAACTATACTTCTGCATAATCTTTTAATGAATTCACCACAATACAGTCAATCTGTATAGTTAGACTTTTAGGACCATGCCATTCAACTCTCATTATACAAATAAATTGTCAGGAAAATAACTTTCCAAATATTTTTGTGCACCTATCTAACAATATCTTTGAAAAAAATTCCAAAAACAATTGCTCATTTTCCCAATGGGCACAAATGGATACAAATATTTAAAACACTTTATATCTATGTTAGAAGCTTATTTTAATTATCTTGAATGAATTCTTAGAAACAAAAATTAGTCAAATAGCTTTGTTGTGGCTTACTTAAAATAATCATATTGTATGGATATATTTGTGATTGAAACTTAAACTAGAGCTCTTTTTGTTCCAAGTAAAAGCATCCATCTTAACTGTTAGTGTGTTATATCACATTAGCTGAGTGGGTTAAACTCATGGAAATATTTCTTAAGTGTAAGGACCTCTGTATCTTCTGTTTTAATGGAGCTGAAAAAATAACTCAGATTTATGCATGTTTAAAGAAAGTATTGATGAAAATCACAAAGATATGATACCAATAATGATTTTTTTAATGTTATACTAAAAACAAAATTACAATCACAAAAGTAAAAACCTGGCTATAACCCTCACCTCACCTCACCTCACCTCACCAGCTTCCCTGGTGGCTCAAATGATAAAGAATCTGCCTGCAATGTAGGAGACCTGGGTTGGGAAGATCCCCTGGAGAAGAGAATGGCTACCCACTCCAGGTATCTTGTCTAGAGAATTCCATGGACAGAGGAGCCTGGCGGGCTACAGTTCATGGGGTCACAGTCAGGGATGACTGAGAACACTTTCACTTTTCTTCTTTTAATCCTCACAGGAAATATGAGGTCTTTATGAAAAAATAACAAAACTTTACTGTGAGATATAAAATGCCTAAATAAATGGAATCACAACACATTTCTTGATGAGAAATATTTGACAGTATAAATTCCTCATGAATTAATTTATAAGATGAAGAGTTCATTAAAAATATCAGTGGCTTTTTTTAATCTCAATTTAATGATGAGTTGGAAGAATATACATAAAGATCTAAGACCTTTTTTAAAAATGAGCAGTAAGCTGGAGGGAGTAGATGAGAACTTTACCAATAAGATACAAAGTATTTTTTAATATGTACCAGGTTGAAAGCATAGAGATCAAACTGTCATGGTAATGATTCAAAGAGAAACAGAGGTATAAACAGAAGGAGCAAATAGCCCAGAATAAGCACCATAATACATAAGAATTTAAATCTCTGATAAATTTAGCAAAATAATGCAATATGTATGTTTCGATCCTAGATAGAGAAAATTTTCTTTACAAAAATAAACCGAAATTTCATCACAAAAAAAATCTGAAATACTGTTTACTAAACCTCATAAATACACCAGAAAGATAAGTTGAGTAAAATATTTGGCACTGTAATGACCAATAATTATAACTCAAATTTTAAGCTGCCATTCAGATCAACCTTAGTTTAAATCTCTAAAATTTTTTGGCAAAGTATGTGAGCAAATAAGAGAAAAATAAAAACAAATAATAAGCATATTGGTAATGTCTGATGTCACTAAGAATAAATCAAATGCAAATTAAAGCAAATAATCATTTTTATCTATCAAACTATCACAATTACAGGAATATGAACATATTTGTATATTGTTAGGAGATATGTGAATTGATGCAATTTTTCATTAAAGCATTGTTGCATTTTTCCAATGCATAACAAGTCTCAAAAAATATTCCACCCTTTAAATTTTCTAGCAATACATATTAATGATATATGCAGAATTATGTGATAAATATTCTTTCTAATATTAAAAATAATAAACCTAAACACGCAACAAAAATGAAATGGCTAATACATTTTGCTATTATAGTACCATATAATGAAATGGTAATGATGGGAAGGCTAGTACATTTTGGTATATCCATATGATTGATAAGTTCCTTTTTAAGATGGCGGAGTAGAAGGACGTGTGCTCATCTTTTCCTGTAAGAACTCCAAAACTGCAACTAACCACTGAACAGCCATGGACAGGAGAATGCAGGATCCCACAAAAAAAGATACCCCACATCCAAGGGCAAAGGCGAAGCCCCAACAAGATGGTAGGAGGGGCAAAATCATGTTTAGAGTCAAGCCTGCCAGAGATGCTCAGAGGGTCCAAATGAAACCTTGTGCACACCAGGACCCAGGGAACACACAAGAGACTGAGCCAGACCCGCCTTTGAGTGTGTGAGTGTCTCCTGCAGAGGCATGGGTCAGCAGTGGCCTGCCACGGGGACAGGGGCTCTGGCTGCAACACACCTGGGGGTGCAGTGCGGGAGCCCCACCATAGAGGCACCAGGAAAACAACCCCAAAACTGGAGAGCAATTATACCCAAGAAGTTCTCACACTACTGTGAAAGATCTAGGGCTCACAACAGATTTCCCAACCTGGGGATCCGGCAAAGGGACTGAGAATCCCCAGGAACTTTGACTTTAAAGGCCAGTGGGATTTGATTACAGAACTTCCACAGGCCTGGGGAAACAGTTTCTGGGAGGGTAAAAACAAAACCTTGTGCACACCAGGACCCAGGAGAAAGAAGCGATGACCCCACAAGAGAATGAGCCAGACTTGCCTTTGAATGTCTAGGAGTCTCCAAGGGAGGCGTGGGTCAACAGTTGCCTGCCGTGGGGTCAGGAGCACTGAATACAACAGTCCTGGCATAAGTCCTTTGGAAGGAGGTCTCCATTACCTCCATTATCCTTACCATAGTTTGGTCACAGGCCAAACTACAGGGAGGGAACACAGCCCCACACAACAGCAGAAAATTGGATTAAGGATTTACTGAGCATGGCCCCACCCATCAGAGCAAGACCCAGATTCCCCCACAGCCAACCTCTCCCATCAGGAAGCCTCCACAAGCCTATTATCCTTCTCCATCAGAGGGCAGACAGAATGGAAACACAATTACAGAAAACTAACCAAACTGATCAGTTGGATCACAGCCTTGTCTAACTCAGTGAAACTATGAACCTTGCCATGTAGGGCCACCCAAGATGGATGGGTCATGGTAGAGAGTTCTGACAAAACGTGGTCCACCGGAGAAGGTAATGGCAAATCACTTCAGTATTCTTGCCTTGAGAACCCCATGAACAGTATGAGAAGGCAAAAAGATAGGACACTGAAATATGCCCAATATGCTACAGGAGAAGAGTGGAGAAATAACTCCAGAAAGAATGAAGAGGCTGAGCCAAGTGAAAACAATACTCAGTTGTGGATGTGACTGGTGATGCAAGTAAGCCCAAGGCTGTAAAGAACAATATTACATAGGAACCTGGAATGGTAGGTCCACGTTCAAGGTAAATTAGAAGTGGTCAAAAAGGAGATGGCAAAAATGAACATCAACATTTTAGGAATCAGTGAACTAAAATGGACTGAAATGGGTGAATTTAATTCAGATGACCATTATATCGACCACTGTGGGCAAGAATTCCCGAGAACAAATGGAGGAGCCCTCATAGTTAACAAAAAAGTCCAAAATGAAGTACCTTGGTGCAATCTCAAAAATGACAGAATGATCTCTCTTCATTTTCAAGGCAAACCATTCAATACCACAGTAATCCAACTCTATGCCCGAACCACTAATGCCAAAGAAGCTGAAGTTGAATGGTTCTATGAAGCCCAACAGGACCTTCAAAAATTACACCTGACCCCCCATCCCCACCCCAGAAAAAAGATATCCTTTTCATTGTAGGGGACTGGAATGTAAAAGTAGGAAGTCAAGAGATACCTGGAGTAACAGGCAAGTTTGGTTTTGGAGTACTAAATGAAGCAGGGCAAAAGTTAACAGAGTTTTGCCAAGAAAATTCACTGGTCATAGCAAACACCCTCTCCCAACAACCCAAGAGACAACTCTACACATGGACATCACCAGATGGCCAATAATGAAATCAGATTATATTTTTTGCTCTTTGCAGCCAAAGATGGAGAAGCTCGACACAGCAAAAAAAAAAAAAAAAAGACCAGGAGCTGACTGTGGCTCAGATCATGACCTCCTTACTGCAAAATTCAGACTCAAATTGAAGAACGTGGGGGAAACTACTAGACCATTCAGGTATGATCTGAATAAAATCCCTTATGATTATACAGTGGATGTGACAAACAGATTCAAAGGATTCGATCTGATAGACAGAGTGCCTGATGAACTATGGATGGAGGTTCCTAACATTGTACAGGAGGTGGTGATCAAAACCATCCCCAAGAAAAAGAAATGCAAAAAGGTAAAATGATTGTCTGAGGAGGCCTTACAAATAGCTGAGTAAAGAAGAGAAGTGGAAGACAAAGGAGAAAAGGAAAGATATTCCCATCTGAATGCAGAGTTCCAAAAAATAGCCAGGAGAGATAAGAAAGTCTTCCTCAGTGATCAATGCAAAGAAATAGAAGAAAACAAGAGAATGGGAGAGACCAGAGATCTCTTTAGGAAAATTAGAGATGCCAAGGGAACATTTCATGCAAAGATTGGCACAGTAAAGGACAGAAATGGTATGGACATAACAGAAGCAGAGGATATTAAGAAGAGGTGGCAAGAATACACAGAAGAACAACACAAAAAAGATCTTAATGACCCAGATAACCAAAATGGATAAGCCAAATATCCTGGAGTGTGAAGTCAATGAGGCCTTAGGAAGCATCACTGCAAACAAAGCTAGTGGAGGCAATGGAATTCCAGTTGAGCTATTTCAAATCCTAAAAGATGATGCTGTGAAAGAGCTGCACTCATTATGCCAGCAAATTTGGAAAACTCAGCAGTGGCCACAGGACTGGAAAAGGTCAGTTTTCATTCCAATCCCAAAGAGAAGCAATGCCAAAGAATGATCAAACTACCACACAATTGCACTCATCTCAAACACCAGCAAGTTCAGTTCAGATTGGTTCAGTTGCTCAGACATGTCCGACTCTTTGCAACCCCATGGACTGCCACATGGCAGGCTTCCCTGTCCATCACCCACTCCTGGAGTTTACTCAAACGCATGTCTATTGAGTCAGTGATGCCACCCAGCCATCTCATCCTCTGTCATCTCCTTCTCCTCCTGCCTTCAATCTTTCCCAGCATCAGGGTCTTTTCAAATGAGTCAGCTCTTTGCATGAGGTGGCCAAAGTATTGGAGTTTCAGCTTCAGCATCAGTCCTTCCAAGGAATATTCAGGACTGATTTCTTTTAGGTTGGGCTGGTTGAATCTCCTTGCAGTCCAAGGGACTCTCAAGAGTCTTCTCCAACACCACAGTTCAAAAGTATCAATTCTTCGGTGCTCAGCTTTCTTTATAGTCCAACTCTCACATCCATACATGACTACTGGAAAAACCATAGCTTTGATTAGACAGACCTTTTTTGGCAAAGTAATGTCTCTGCTTTTTAATATGCTGTCTAGGTTGGTCATAACTTTTCTTCCAAGGAGCAGATGTCTTTTCATTTCATGGCTGCAGTTACCATCTGCAAAGACTTTAGAGCCCCCAAAAATAAAGTCAGCCACTGTTTCCCCATCTATTTTCCATGAAGTGATGGGACCAGATGCCATGATCTTAGTTTTCTGAATGTTCAGATTTAAGCCAACTCTCCTCTTTCACTTTCATCAAGAGGCTTTTTAGTTCTTTTATGCTTTCTGCCATAAGGGTGATGTCATCTGCATATCTGAGGTTATTGATATTTCTCCTGGCAATCTTGATACCAGCTTGGACTTTGATACTAGCTTGGACTTCATGCAGCCAGCATTTCTCATGATGTACTCTGCATATAAATTAAATAAGCAGGGTGACAATATACAGTCTTGACATACTCCTTTCCCTATTTGGAACCAGTCAGTTGTTCCATATTCAGTTTTAACTGTTGCTTCCTGACCTGCATACAGATTTCTCAAGAGGCAGGTCAGGTGGTCTGGTATTCCCATCTCTTTAAGAATTTTCCAGTTTATTGTGATCCACAGAGTCAAAGGCTTTGGCAAAGTCAATAAAGCAGAAGTAGATGTTTTTCTGGAACTCTCTTGCTCTATCAATGATCCAACAATTGCTGGCAGTTTGGTCTCTGGTTCCTCTGCCTTTTCTAAAACCAGCTTGAACATCTGGAAGTTCATGGTTCACTTACTGTTGAAGCCTGTCTTGGAGAATTTTGCACATTACTTTACTAGCGTGTGAAGTGAAGTGAAGTCAAAGTCACTCAGTTGTGTCTGACTCTTTGCAACCCCATGAACTATACAGTCCATGAAATTCTCCATGCCAGAATACTGAAGTGGGTAGCCTTTCCCTTCTCCAGCAGATCCTCCCAACCTAGAAATCAAACTGGGGTCTCCTGTGTTACAGTCAGTTTCTTTACCAACTGAGCTATAAGGGAAGCCCCAGTGAGATGAGTGCAATTGTGCAGTATTTCGAGCATTCTTTGGCTTTGCCTTTCTTTGGGACTGGAATGAAAACTGACCTTTTCCAGTCCTGTGGCCACTGCTGAGTTTTCCAAATTTGCTGGCATATTGACTGCAGCACTTTCACAGCATCATCTTTTATATTTGAAATAACTGGAATTCTATCACCTCCACTAGCTTTGTTCATAGTGATGCTTCCTAAGGCCCACTTGACTTTACATTCCAGGATGTCTGGCTCTAGGAGACTGATCACACCATCATAATTATCTGGGTCATGAAGAAGATCTTCTGTGTATTCTTGCCACCTCTTCCTAATATCTTCTGCTTCTGTTAGGTCCATACAATTTCTTTCCTTTATTGAGCCCATATTTGCATGAAATGTTCCCTTGGTATCTCTAATTTTCTTGAAGAGATCTCTAGTTTTTCCAATTCTATTGTTTTCCTCTATTTCTATGCACTGATCACTGAGGAAGGCTTTCTTATCTCTCCTTGCTATTCCTTGGAACTCTGCATTCAAATGGGTATATCTTTCCTTTTCTCTTTTGCCTTTTGCTTCTCTTCTTTTCACATATTTGTGAAGGCCTATTCGTAGGGCCTATTTGTAAGGCCTCTTCACACAACCATTTTGCCTTTTTGCATTTCTTTTTCTTGGGGATGGTCTTGAACCCTGCTTCTTGTACAATGTCATGAACCTCTGTCCATCGTTCTTCAGGCACTCTATCAAATCTAATCCCTTGAATCTATTTCTCACTTCCACTGTATAATCATAAATGATTTGAGTTAGGTCATACCTGAATGGTCTAGCAGTTTTCCCTACTTTCTTCAATTTAAGTCTGAATTTGGCAATAAGTAGGTCATGATCTGAGCCATAGTCAGCTCCCAGTCTTGTTTTGCTGACTATATAGAGCTTCTTCATCTCTGACTGCACAGAATATAATCAATCTGATTTCGGTACTGACTATCTGGTGTTGTCCATGTGTAGAGTCTTCTCTTGTGTTGTTGGAAGAGGGTGTTTGCTATGACAAGTGCTTTCTCTTAGGAAAACTCTATTAGCCTTTGTCCTGCTTCATTCTGTACACTCCAAGTCCAAATTTGCCGGTTACTCCAGGTATTTCTTGACTTCCTACTTTTGCATTCCAGTCCCCTATAATGAAAAGGACATTTTTTGGGGGGTGTTAGTTCTAGAAGGTCTTGTAAGTCTTCGTAGAACCATTCAACTTCAGCTTCTTCAGCATTACTGGTTGGGGCATAGACTTGGATTACCATGATATTGAATGGCCTTCCTTGGAAACAGAGATCATTCTGCCGTTTTTGAGACTGCATCCAAGTACTGCATTTTGGACTCTTTTGTTGACTATGATGGCTACTCCATTTCTTCTAATGGATTCTTGCCCACAGTAGTAGATATAATGGTCATCTGAGTTAAATTCGCCCATTCCAGTCCATTTTAGTTTGCTGATACCTAAAATGTCGATGTTCACTCTTGACATCTCTTGTTTGACCACTTCCAATTTGCCTTGATTCATGGACCTAACATTCCAGGTTCCTATGCAATATTGCTCTTTACAGCATCAGACTTTACTTCCAGCACAGGTCATATCCCCAGTGGGTGTTGTTTTTGCTTTGCCTCACACACTAGCAAAGAAATGTTCAAAATTCTCCAACCTAGGCTTCAACAGTATGTGAACCAAGAACTTCCAGATGATCAAGCTGGATTTAGAAAAGGCAGAAGAACCAGAGATCAAATACCCAACATAAATTGGATCATAGAAAAAGCAAAAGAATTCCAGAAGAACATCTACTTTTGCTTCATTGACTATGATAAAACCTTTTACTGTGTGGATCACAATAAACTGTGGAAAATTCTTAAAGAGATAGGAATACCAGACCACCTTACCTGCCTCCTGAGAAATCTGTATGCTGGTCAAGAAGCAATAGTTAGAAACGGACATGAATCAACAGACTGGTTCCAAATTGGGAAAGGAATACCTGAAGGCTGTATGTTGTCACCTTGTTTATTTAACTTAAGTGCAGAATATATCATGTGAAATGCTGGCCTGGATGAATCACAAGCTGGAATCAAGATTGCAGGGAAAAATATCAATAACCTCAGATATACAGATGACACCACTGTTACAGCAGAAAGTGAAGAGGAACTAAAGAGCCTTTTGATGAAAGTGAAAGAGGAGAGTGAGAAAGCTGACTTAAAACTCAACGTTCAAAAAACTAATCATGGCATCCAGTCCCATCACTTCATGGCAAATAGATGGGGAAACTACGGAAACACTGACAGATTTTATTTTCTTGGCTGCAAAATCACTGCAGCTGGTGACTGCAGCCATGAAATTAAAAGACGTTTGCTCCTTGGAAGAAAAGCTATGACAAACCTAGACACTAACAAAGGTCCATATAGTCAAACATATGGTTTTTCCAGTAGTCATGTATGGATATGAGCATTGGGCCATAAAAAATGCTGAGTGCCAAAGAATTGATGTTTTTGAACTGTGGTTTTGGAGAACTCTTGAGAGTCTCTTGGATAGCAAGGACATCAATTCAGTCAACCTAAAAGAAATCTTCCCTTGTAGCTAAGTTGGTAAATAATCTCCATGTGATGCAGGAGACCTGGGTTTGATCCCTGGGTTAGGAAGATCCT
The DNA here is from genome assembly GCF_019320065.1 of Cervus canadensis. NCBI lineage: Eukaryota > Metazoa > Chordata > Mammalia > Artiodactyla > Cervidae > Cervus > Cervus canadensis. The sequence continues at coordinate 59,296,731 of NC_057398.1, read as the reverse complement.
CTGGAGAAGGAAATGGCAACTCACTCCAGTATTCCTGCCTGGAGAATCCCATGGACAGAGGTGCCTGTCAGACTACAGTCCATGGGGTCACAAGAATCAGACATGACTTAGCATCTAAATCACAACCACCAAAAGAAATCAGTCCTGAATATTCATTGGAAGCATTGATGCTGAAGCTGAAACTCCAATACCTTGGCCACCTGATACAAAGAACTGACTCACCAGAAAAGTCCCTGATGCTGGGAAAGATTGAAGGCAGGAATAGAAGGGGATGACAGAGGATGAGATGGTTGGATGGCATCACTGACTTACTGGACATGAGTTTGAGCAAGCTCTGGGAGTTGGTGATGATCAGTGAAGACTGCCATGCTACAGTCCATGGGGTCACAAGGGGTCAGACATGACTGAGCAACTGAACTGAACTGATACTATTGATACTACATATTCATTAAGAATGATTTTTATCAGTGCTTTTTGTGTGATATGAGACATACTCATAATGTTAAATAAGTAGGATATAAGATTTGTTTGTATTAGGATCTCAAATATACTATATATTCACATATACTCACACATTTATCTTCACAGGAAAGAAAGACTGGATGACAGATGAAAATGTAATCCATTTACACATTTTAAAAAAGATATTTAAGGAAAAATGCATTCTGATCCATGTCTATAGCTACTAAATTTAAGTAATACTCATCTGCTGAAATAACTGAAAAATACTGACAATCCTTTCTGTGACACACAAAATCCCTAAAGTAACCTACAAGATTCTTCATAAAGCAGTTTTTATGTCTCATCTATGCCATTTCCTTCCTCATCCACTCTGTCTCAGACACAGTGGCCTTCCTTGGTTCCCGCAATCACACCAAAATTTTCTGCGTCTCACATCCTTCACTAACGTCATACCCTCCGTAGTCCTCTTTGCTGTCTTCTCTGGATTAGTGCCTAAATGTTAACCCAAATGTCATCTGTTAAAAAAGTCTTCTCTGGTCCCTACTATGCCACCTTAATGACAAATACATTTACTTTAGTGTTTTTTAAGGTTGGCAACTTTACATTTTTATGTGATTATTTGGTTACTTTCCACCTCTTGTAAATCACAAGCCCCTTCAGTGAAAGATCATGCTCCTTAATTCACTACTATCATTTCGGTTTTGCTCCATTAAAACTAGATATATGTTTATGGCATGAACAAATTAATGAACCAATATCTACATTTTATTTTATGATTTCAGATATCCACTCCTCCAATTCTGATATCTCCCCAAGGGTATGTTTTCGTTGTTTAGTCACTAAGTTGTGTCTGACTCTTTTGCGACACCACCAGGCTCCTCTGTCCATGAGATTTCCTAGGCAAGAATACTGGAGTGGGTTGCCATTTCCTTCTCCAGGGGATCTTCTTGACCTAGGGATTAAACACGCATCTCCCTTTTACCACTGAGCCACCAGGTAACCCCTCCCCATAGGCATACGACCATATAAAAAATAAGATATATATATATATATATATATACACACACAACCCTATTTACAAATAATCCAAATTCTCAGAAAACTATAAAAAACTGTTTTGCTTTCTTACTTGGGTTGCTATCATCCTTAGATTCGGTTTTTTGAGTGAAGTAACTCATTCCTCATAAGAACTTCACACAAAAAGTTGGGAAATATTAGTTTCAATGAGTTGTTCTTAGTATATGGCATTATGGTTTGAGAGTCACCTAGTAGTACTTTCTAAGGTGCTGAAGTGTAACGTGTGATCCCTGTAAATATATGATGATGAAGACCTATCACCATGCAAGGGGTGCATTCTTACACCCCCACAGGAGAAGCTTAGGAATTAGAACTCTGCAGCAGGACTGTGTCTCAGAGGCTGGGAAGAACACAAGCCCTGGAGAGCTAGACTTTATTCCTATTTCTCAATGTAGTCCACTCTTCCTTTTCCCTGTAATATTACTTCATAGCTGACACATCTGTTGGAAGCCTCCTTATTCAAAATTCAGATAATTAGGTTTAATGGTTATGCTTTCAGTCAAGACATATCTACAGGCTAATTTTAATATTGCTATTTATTCACCAAATACTGAACTCTTACCATGACTAAACATACAAAGCCCAACACCTGACAGGTGTATTAATGGTATACAACTATCAATTCATATTATTATATATCTGCTTCGTGGCTGACATCCCCATGTGAACTGCATCATGTGCGTCCTAAAACCTCCAAGTCTGCCCTAATATGAGTTTGAAAACGGCTCGAATTTTTCCAAATGCTTTAAATACTTCCCCTTTTGAAAAGGGCAATTTTATTAATTTTTTTAAATGATATAAAGTCTTCCAAAGGCAAAAGTAAAGTATTTGGGAGTGACCTGCAGATGATACTCCTCATCTAACAGTCTCCTTTCATGAGGAGGAAGAATGGAAAGATTCCCACACAAAGACGATCTGCAGAATTTGAAACATGAACTGAAGCCCAGAGAACTCAGAAACCCAGTGCTCTCTCCTGCCTCTGTGGGCTGCACTCCCTGACTCCATGTGCAGCCCTGGGTTAGAATTTGCATTTCATCATTACGTCGTCTCTGCAACAGACACAACAGCATAGAGCTTGCACTTGTTCCTTATGTCAAGAAAATAGCCAATTAGATATGAGACACAAATTCAATAAGCAGCCGTGTGAGTGCTGAGAACAGATGAGTTCCGAAGTAAGTTTGATAAATTAATGCTTAACTCCATTCTCGTGGAAAAATGTGTCCTAATTATACATTTCTATAGTTTTATTGGCCATGACATGATATACAATCAGAGATGTCAATATATGCAGTGGGTATATGTTCTATCGCCTGATGTTTGAAATGATATAAATCTAATCAGGGCTCATTCATATTTTCACCAACAATGCAGCAATGATTTTTTAATTCCAAGTAAAATATTTTCATTTCCTGCGTGTTTATAGTTATATGTTTATACCCCTAGAAATGTATGTAAAACTATATTAATTGCAATTTTTGTTTTTTTGCAGAGAAGAAATTTGCTTCCCAAAGAAATAGGAAGAAAGAAATCATCTCCATTTTCTCTATAGTCTCACTCTTCTTCATATTAATACTTGTTTTGGACATGCTTTTTCCCACAGTCATCATTCCTAATATTTCTTGTGTTGCTTTTAAACACTTGATGTGGTCAGGAAGAATTCCATAACACGACACATTTAATGTCTTCTCCATCTCTAAAAGAAATTGTATGGTCAATAATTAATTGTATAATGTGAAAAGGAATAGTATAATGCCTTTAGCATGTCTGTGCTTGAGTATTTGTGTATAAAATACTATTGTCTGCTACTTTAGACTTTAATTTTCATACACTGGGTTTTTATTTAATAAACTGAGATAGAGCTGGACTTTCTCTGCCCTTTCCTTCTAAGAATATGGGGAATCAGGGAAAGGAGTCCTGGAAGGAAGTGGACTAGTGACTAGCCATGTTCCTCTGCGGATTTGGCTGCAAGGCCGACCTCATGCTTCCTTTTCTCCATCTCTGTCTCTTTCATCCTCGAAATAACGGGTGCGCTCACTGCTGCTGCCCGACTCTCTAACTCATTACGGAGAAATGAATTCAAATTGCTTGAAAAGAAGCTGCCTCTTTTATCTTCCCACTGACTGACAGCAACTACAAAGTTCTCCAGCGGGATTCCAAGTTACAAGCTGTAGGGCATCACGGCAACGATTCCCCCACTGGCGGCTTTTCCCAGAGGGCAGCGTGTCAGATACACTGCGTGGCTCGTGAGCCAGCGCAGCCCTGGAAGCGCACACTTCTCTGCACCCTGAACGGCAGACATCAGGGACCATAAAGCAAAGCTGTCCCTTTCCTGACATCCAGACTCCTCGGAATCTAAGAGGTTCCATGTAGAATTGTTTTATCTCCCCAAGAAAACAAATGCTTTTCTACCCTTCCCCCCAGCCCCTTGTAGTTTTTCTAAAACACAGTTTATTCTGGGAGGAAAGGCATCCAGAGAACCAGATTGTGTGCAAAGGTCTCTGAATTTCTCTAAGTAACCTTGAAAGATGGATGGCATTTTCGTGATTTTTTGAGATTTTTCTTTTTTTTTTTTTTTTTAGAGATTAATAGTGCTTGAATCTACTGACAGTCTGAAGCACTATTTCTGGTGACCAGCAACCCCTGGAGAAGGTAAGCCTATTCTGGGTGCTGGTATTTTAAGGTAGTTAAAAATATCCATTCATTTAGTTGAAACCCAGCAGTACTTAATTCACTTGTGCAGTTTCCATTTTGCTTTCTTTTCTTTTGCTTCTAGGTGGGAAAATGTGCCAAGGAACAAATACTTGATACTGACATTGGAATGAAATACTGATGCCACTTAATCAAAGGAGGAAAAGTTGACGCTCAGAGGATGGTGGGGAAGGGAGGCAATCATATCTATACTCCTCTATCTTTTCTACCTAGAAAAGTCCTCTTCCCTTTTAAAATCACTCCACTTCCCTTCCAGATGTTTCCACCGAAGACAAAACTACTCAGCGCTGCTCCCTCTCCTCTAACTACTTCAACAAACCAGAATCTTTCCCTTCTTTCCCTTCACAGCTGAGTTGGGCAGAGTCTCTTTTGCTTCTCTGACCAATCCTATTTAGCTCCCTCTTTGTTTGCAATACCCTCAGGGTTTTCGTTTGTTTGATTACCACTGCAACGACTGAAGAGAGGAACGCAGGCAAAACAGGGGAAAGAAAGTTTAACGTTATACATGCCACCCAAAGAGTTTCCCTGGATCATCACTGAAATGTACATGAAGATGGCTTTCATCCTTCTGTAGGCTTCGACCTTAGAGCTTCTGATTCAGCCCGCAGATCTAGTCCTTCTGGGCAGAACCATCTGCGATTATTCCAAATGACTCTGCTTTGCAATCATCTGCTTTCACCAGCTCCTTATACAAATTTGTTGCAAAAATAACATTTATTTATTAGAGATTTCAAAGCTGTGTATATAAAAAAGGAAAAGTGAGGATTACAAAGTCCACAACCACCCAGAGAAAACAACTATTATGGGTGTGTGTGTATATATATATAAATGATATTTTCCCCAAAATTTGCATTTCCCTTTTAAAAAATAGTCTTCAAAACTAGTCAAGAGTTTTTCCAGGCCCACCTGTTCATACAAGAAAAGAAAGCATCTGATTAATGTTAATTTGATGATTTGCTTTCCCCTGTCCTCCCTCCCTGTCTTCCTTCTCTCCTTCCTTCCTCCTCCCTCCCTGCCTTCTCTCCTCTCTCCCTCCCTCTCTTCCTTCTCCTTCCCTTCTCTCTCCTTCCCATTCCCTTTTCCTTTAAAAAGATTCACTCATGGTTTAAGATATCCACACTGGAGAAAAAGTCTCTTCATATCTATTCCTTGTATTCTTCTATGTTCAGGAAGAAGAATTTTCATGTGTCCATAAAATGACTCAATTTTGCCAGGATGCATTTACTGAATTGCTTTTTTCTTTTTACTAAAATAACATTTCCCTTTTTACTGAGATAACTTCCTTTTGCTTAAGGATCACTTTTTCTTCTTTCTTTTCTCAGTGATCCACATTCTCTTTTTCTCAAATGAACATCTTTATTCTGTGCTACAAGACAAAATAGGGGATTAGAAGAAAGAGGCTTTCAAGAATGAAAACTAAGCTGCAATCTAATTTTTCAGAGCAGGTGAGAGTTAAGAGTGCACAAAGGACTTGGCAATTAGCACACCCTGGTGCTCTGCTTAAGAAACTCAGACACAAAACAATCTGTCAGGTTATCCAGCAAGGAAGATCACTTCCCCATTCATTCAAAAGGAAGCAAAAGGAAGAATCAAACTGTTCGCAGAGGACTCTGCATTATTAACTGTTTAAGAAGCAAGCAGGACATGGTATTGCCTACTAGGAAGAGGATCAGTATAAAGAATCTGGTTTAGTAGTAAAGAGCCTGGTATTTGTGAAAATATTTGATAAGACCTCAGATGATTTTCTTTTTCTCTTAATAACAATATTTTCTGTGCTCCTTCTTGACAATTAGATGGTTTCATGATATTTTGAGGGCATGAAGAGAACAGGGACACAGAAAATGTGATGGTTAGATAGCATCACCAAATCAATGGACATGAGTTTAAGCAAACTCCAGGAGATAGTGAAGGACAGGGAAGCCTGGTGTGCTGTAGTCCACGGGGTTACAAATAGTAGGACATGTCTTAGCAACTGAATAACAGCAACAAATATTATTTTGAGTTGAAAATATTTTTGAAACCTTATAAAATAATTATGCAATCATCAATTTGCATCACATATTATTTTCACCTGCCAGTCAGATGAGAGATTTATAATTTTAAATACAGTTGTGTATAAGTCATATTTTTACTATGTTGTCAGATATTTTAGTTTTTATTCCTAAATTTGCATATTTATTTAAAACATTCACGTACTTAATATGTTTCATAAGGAACTTTTATAAACCTATTTCCTGTAGTTAATGTGTTACTTAATTCATACATTTGAAGAGGGAAAAATCCTGGGGATGTCATAAACTGATCCAGGGGAGCTAGCCGTTCACCTGTTTAAGGTAAGCAGAAAGCTCCAGAGAGCCAGAGAGCACTTGTTCCAGGTTGGTGAGCGGCACTTTCAGACCCGAGAAAAAGCTAATTTGTGTCATATGTTCCTCATAATTAAATGGATGTTTCAAATCAGACAGAATCCCACAGAATGAAGCATTCATCCTTACTTTTATGGTAGACATTACGAAAAAGCAGAGAATACGTTCTCCTCCATCCCAGTGTGGGTTGGACCCTGTTAATTTTGCCATCCACATTTGTTTGTGCCCACTCTGTCGTTCTCTGTGTTTTTACGCTCAGGTTATCCTAGCCCATCACTGAAGCAGAGGAAGGCCCAGTGTTTCCAACGTCTTTCCCCACTCAGCTCTGTTGTCACACCAACACCTGGTTTCCCTCTTGCCTCACACACTCGACGGTGACCTGCCTAGGCTGCCAGTCTTATATTCTTTGTTTGTTTGCAAATTCTATGGGGGCAGAGACCCTTCAGGTCCAATCTTTGGTGCCATTTTATGCACCCCAGATTTGGTTTAAAGTTGATCATCTGATTAGTCAGCGGTTTCCCAGGTGGCCCGGTGGTAAAGAGTCCATTTGCCACTGCAGGAGATGTGGGTTCGATCCCTGGGTCAGAAATCCCTGGAAGAGGAAATGGCAACCCACTCCAGTATTCTTGCCTGGGAATCCCATGCACAGAGGAGCCCGGCGGCTGCAGAGCATGGGGTTGCAGAGTCTAACACAACTGAGCCGCTGAGCGCACAAGCATGTACTCATTAATCAGGTTATTTCCTGCCTGTTAAACTGTTGGTGCTTTTGAGAAAATTACAAAAATCCCAGTATCAAAAAGCCATGTAGATGCTTATTGAGGTTAGATCATCCAGTAGGTATAACTGTAAGTATGGCTTTCTGAAGACAGGTATCTGAGGTATCCAGGGGGGCCTCTATGTGTTATTCAAAAAAGGAGCTCTTTTAGCACTTATTAATAGATACAATATACATAACTTCCAATACATAAAATTATTTATAAAATATCAATAAAAATTTTTACCAAAAAAGTATGAGATTTATATGAAGAAAACTTTAAGCTCATGTCAGAGACAGAGAAGACAGATAAAAATAAGAATACTCACATTATTGATTAGAGAAGCCCAATATCACAGAGATATTAATTCTACCTAAACTAAGTTATAAATTCAATCCCATCCTTATATAAATAACATAGGAACTTCTGGGGGAAGCTGCATATCATCAGTATTGCTTGAAAGAAAATAAATAAGGAAAATAGATAAATTCTATAAAATAAAACTACTGAGGGAGCATAGATCTACCAGGAATTAAAATATTCAGAGCTTTTATAATTAAATTACCATGATAAGGTAAATTAAGGCACAGCTCTGTCCAGAAATATTTATAAGCAAATGTGCAAATTTAAGACTTTTTAAAGACAGTAACTCAAACTAATGGGGAAGAATTGGGATTACAATAAATGGTTTGTGATAGTGAAATATTTTCTGGGAAAAAAAGTTTGATTCATATGTTACATATTATATTAGTATAAATTCTGAATTGAATGCAATTGCATTTTTTAAAGCATTAGAGTGCTAGAAAAAAACACTGAGGAGAGGAGGGGAAAATTACTACATGTAACAGGTTTTCTTAATACTTAAGAGCTCATAAAGTTCAGTTAAAATATCGGCAAATAATACAAGCAGAGAATTCACAGAAAAAGAAGTACAAAACACCTAAATATATGAAAATATGTTGAAACTAACTCCTAATAAGACAAATGCATCCTTAAGCTCCTATCAGACATTTTTAATATAATCAATTTGACACACGTTCAGATGCTATGTATCTATGCTATAGACACATAGGTACACTCTAATGTTCACCTGTGAGCACTAATTGTATGACCTCTATGGACTGAAACCTGGAAAGCTGATATAGCTCCCAAAAT